>NC_141781.1:8090424-8363687 GCF_054643075.1 Acanthaster planci
CCCTTCTGCCCTCATATAAAAGCTCAAAGACCCAGGGAGTTGATCCTGGCAACGATTTACACAATCTCACCATTTTGGGGGCCAAACAATCTCCTTTTTCAAAAGATACTGTGGAAGGGGGCACTTTTAATGCTAATGAGCTGGTCAGAAATTCTCACTTGAATTAGTGGTCTGCACCCTGCAGCGTTCACGCGTGCGCTTGTACATGTACGTGGTTGAAGCTGCCCACAGGAATATATGCGATCACCGTGGCCAAGGCGGTCCACACGTGGTGATATTGTTTACATTTAGAGCAATCTAGTCACTTGGGTGAAAAAAAGGTCTACACACTCATGACAGCACCCCCATAAGAGCGTCACATTAAAACATTCAGTCGGCCCAGCCGGCTGGTGGATACATTCATTTCCCGTGGACGCTTGTTCAGTAATTCCCTGCCGCAGATACAAATGCCTTCAGGTGGGAGGTATTCTTCAAGGGGTCGGAATGGTGAAGCAAACCTTGATTTCTGCGCACATGATTTGTGTTTCTGGAGGGTACATAGCTCTGGCTAAACGAATTCCCCACTGGCCAACTCCACCCGCTCCGATCGTCAAGACAGAGCAACCACCTGCAGAAACAAGAAAGTGTATCGTATTGGATTCGTTTTTTTCTATTATTGCAGATCAAAATCTCTGCTATGCTGATGAGGTTCTTTCAAATCTGTTGGGTTTTATTTTGAGGCCGGTACATTCCCACAATCAAATAAACACAGCTGCCCTTGTGATAAAGATCTGCATCCCCGGTCATAACCTTCCAGATTTGTGTTTGTCAAATGGCTTGCGTAACTACCCCCTTATATTTTGAGAAGAAGGGACTTTGTTTACCCAAGAGAATGATGCCCTAGGTACACTCGCTCATAAACTGGAGTCCGGCCGCGCTACTTTGAGCTATAACCGTCTACCTGTGATCTCGGTGACATTTTTCACAAACTCAACGCCTTCTTCTACAGCGTGGTAAGCAGTTACCCCACTGCAGGGGAGAAGACAGGCCACTGGCAGAGGTATGGGTGCGGGCACAGGGACCACGAACAGCACGTCAGGCACGGCAACGAACTGGGCAAATCTGGGGAGAATGTGAGAAACTATGTGTTGGGATACTTCGGCATATGCGAAAAAACCTGACTTGCTCTGTGCTCCAACTCTCTGGCACACCTCAGCCAACGAGTTTGCTCAAATTGATCCAGCCGGGAAGATGAGTGAGTGAGCAGTTCTATATCTGGCCTGACCAACTGTCATGATGTTTAAAGACATTATCATTCAGTAATCTTTGGATGAAGCATTAGAATTATATTTCCGCTGAATGCAGCTGTGATGAATACCGGTAACCGTGCTTTGTAAAACCCAAGAACGTTTGGTGGTTTATAAACTGAACACATCAAACATTTGAACACGCGGTGCGTTTAGATATGGACGTGTTTAACATACAGGGGCCTAAAGGGTTTATCATTGGGAACATTAAATACATGTTTATTACGGCTTAAAACATGAATTCCATTATTTTCCGCCAACACTCTTTTGTGCCGATATGAAATTCAAATCCCATGTTGTAAATATTTAATTTAAACTGTTCGTATAATAGTGGGTACAGAGTGGATAATCACTTGCTTATCAAACCAAAAAACAAGCACTGTGTTTAGACAATACGTTCAGTTGTACCGCCCAGCGTTTAAGAAACGACTAGGCGCATGCGCTGTATGTACACGTGCGCACAGGTTCGTACATGTAACATGCACAGATATTTCAGGATCTGGAATGGGTGATAATTTTCTGAAAAGTAAGGTCTGTCAACAGTATTTAAACCAATTTTTGTTCCCGTGGTCAGTTGTAGCGGTTGGCTTGCCACTTGATCTCTACGCCACTGGGTGTGACTTGAAGACGTGAAGTCATCGTTACCCAAAAATGTGCAGTTAATAAAGACTATCCTTTATAACTGTGTCAAAGTGTATAAACGGTGTTACAGCCTGTACAAACGTTTAGATGTTTAAGTAATTAACACAAAAACGAGTTTATAATTAAAAAGTGTTTAAAAACCTAACATATGCTAAACAAAATATTTAACATACGTTGTGTTTATATAGTAGATTAGTGTGTTCAGCACAAACATGGCGTATGTGTTTATTAGTGTCAACATGTTTAAAAGTGTTGAAAAATATTTGCGTTTAATGTGCGTTTAGAAGTCAAACGCTTGGGTTTTACAGTATGGTTGCGCTTTCACTCGCCATTTTTGGTGGCCCCGACTAAATGCGTTGTGATAACTGTTGAGCGGAGCCGAGGCGCTGTTACGTGACAGTTGTTCCGTACAAAACCCAACACGACCCGAAAGGGGGTATCAGAAATATTCAGCGAGACGTCATTGGATTCGCCTATTAAACAAATTGGTCAGAATCACAGAGGAATCGTCCCAAAACAAAAACATAAATGTCACTCTCATGAATATTTTTTCCGGGGGGGTGAACTAGACAAGTTATTGCATACCCGCCGTCACGTCTCAGTCCAATACTCGTCAATCGCAATAGGGTTTCATCCTTGCAGAACTCGCCATGTCCAGCTTTGCATGAGCTACATGCATGACAATGGATCCACGGATAGACAACCACACGATCTCCCGGCTTCAGACCACTCTCGTTGTTCTTGGTGGCGCTGTCACCCAAAGAGAAAAGAACGCCGGCTATTTCATGTCCTTGAAGCAAGAAAATGGGAATACTTGTGTTATAGCGGTTACTATCTGCACGAAACACCATATCTTCTGACCTATTGAGATTTTCCCCAAAACGTTGGTTTAAACCCAGTTTAAAACCTTTTTGCCTGCCACGTTCCCGGATGCGGCAGTTTGAAGCGATCGCCCCCTTCGCACCAGTTTAAGTGACAGTGATGCAGTGTCGCAGCAATGGTGACAATGAAACCCTGTCCCATGTTCTCCCCACTCAGAAATTAGAGAAGGAAAAAAAAAAGAATCCATACTGATAGTCGGGCTTGCTACTGTTTTCCTCCACCCCCTCCAAAAATGGGGGAGCGAGTGACCCCGCCATATGTATCCCAGTTTTTACGCCAATCGGCTTTTCTGTGGACTTTTCAATCAGTTCAGTGGTAAACACACGAAAGTGATTCTAGAGCTGTGCATAAATCCGCATGCACAACGAAGCCGAGATTTGAAAAGGGTACGGGTTTTAAACTCGCTTTTCAACTCAGTGAGGTTGAGTTGCGGTACTGTTCTCTGTACTCGGAATCAAAATCGAATGTAAGACAATGCGGACCGGGATTGCATTGTGCTTAGATATACTAATCTCATGCCCTGCAGATAAATACTGAATACCATTTTAATCATTATAGTGATATGCCTACCTGGGATGCAAGGGTACTTAAAGAGTGGAAGACCTTTGCCGCCACCCACATTTTCATCTCCATTCCAGAAGTGTACATCCGAATGGCACATTCCACCGTAGGAAATCTGACCAATTTTGTTTTGGAGACAAAATAAATGTAACAAGGATTTAAATACGAAACGACACAGGATGTTAAGTCCGTTGCAGATCTTTAGGTCCATTATTGAAATGACGTCGACAACTTCAACGACTTGTAAAATCACTATGGGCTAACCATGAATCAACGTTAAAGTACAATTTTCTACACTCGAGTATTTTTGCACCCATTGTGTCACGTAGACTTGCGCAAAAGCCAGAGTTTCAGATAGTTCCATATGAAACTCGAATTAACATCATATGTCTATTCTATTATTTGTCTCGTCCACTAATCTCATATATATGAGTACAAAGCACTTCCTGTACCTTCACAACAGCTCCATTATCAGGTGCTTCTGGGATCGGTTCATTGTCAAGGAAGACCAGGGGCTCCTTAGGAGCGGTTACACGGATGCACTTCATGGTCACAGTCAACCCTTTTAACCAATGTTGAGAAGACCGACTAATTCGTCTTTCGCTGTGCTTGGATCTGTCACAATGTGAATTACTGGCAAAGTGAGGTAAAGGTAAAGTACCATCACTTCGCCTAGTGCACGAATGGCCTTTGACCCTACGGAGAGCATGATCAAACTTCATATAAGCTTCGTTCCAGCCTCGTTCCCAGGGTCCACCTTCAAAACGAAAGCTTTAACAGTAAATCCTGGAGAGAGTGAATGATTTATCATAAGGAGAGAACTGACATGCTTCCAAACATATGTACTGCTCTATTATGTTTATTATGTCCGGTTGTGAGGCTGGGTCGGAAATGGGAATGAATTCGACCACAAACGGAAACGTCTGAAGTGACGTACTTCTCATTTTCGACGCCGTAATCGTCAGAATTCTGACAATACCCTAGTCTATAGTATTTAACACACGGTATTCAGAATAACACAGTGACTTAAATGAAGTGTGCAATGTACTCTGACCACCAATACACTTTTTTGAAAAAAAACCCCAAAGGTTTGCAGTATGTATGCGACAAAGACGTGCAATTAATCCTATAGCTTTCCCTTCGATGTCAAAAGTGGCCCAAAGTAGAGTATCTGCCACAGTGTAGCGCTTTGCGTTTTGTCAGTATCGACAGAGCTAGTTCATCTGATTAATATGACGGATGGTAGAAAGTTTTAATGCCCTGCTGCGATGTGTTCAATGTTACAAAAGCAAAGCCCTGGTGCCAGAAATCAGCAAGAAGCGATCGTGCTGTTTGGCTCCATGAGCACGAGGTTGTAAAATAAAATTAAGTTGAAGCTGTGCATTTCGATCTGAGCTGGGCCTGAAATGTGCTTAAACGACATCCTATGTGTGACAGTAAACAAAAACTTATCAATCCAGGTAAGAAAAAGTCCATAAAGAGGATCAAGGTACAAAATAAATATAGGTGTGAGTTCAGTTCAGATTTTCTTTCCTTATTCGTTATCAGTGTGCTGCCTGGTCTTTCGCCGACATCAGCTATCAGCTGGTTTTTTGTTTGTTTGTTTGTTTGTTTGTTTTTTGCACTGAACAAGGGACAGGCGAACCGAGTATGTACCCCTATTTGTTACGTTTCGTTCCAACATGGTCCAGTAAAGCCTGGTTTCCAAATCGACGTAAGAAACGCAGAGAGCAACGCAATCAAGACGCGAATTGCAACGTAGACAAATGAAAACATGTCAGAGGTGTAGCCGACCAGGCAGACAAGCGCAAACCAGCCTGCTAACGATTGGCAAC
This sequence comes from Acanthaster planci, assembly GCF_054643075.1. Classification (NCBI taxonomy): domain Eukaryota; kingdom Metazoa; phylum Echinodermata; class Asteroidea; order Valvatida; family Acanthasteridae; genus Acanthaster; species Acanthaster planci. Next base: position 8,095,631 of record NC_141781.1, read on the forward strand.
GTTGAGCCAGGTTCAACTTCGCCCACTGTCTGCGTCGAGTATAGCTGTGGTATCCCCATACAAACACACATGCTGGTGTGACCAGCATGCAACAATGTCCTTCGCACTTAAGTCCATGAATTTTGCCCATTGTCTTTAATGCTTACAGGCCTATATCACACCCTAGTGATCAACTAAATAGCTGCATGAACTGGAGTGGAGGTTTGGCACTGTGAAGAGATAAAGTCGATCTAAAAGGGTATTTTCCTCGAAAAAAATCATGGAGTTCCGACGCCATTTTCTTTCAATTTTGAGGTGGAATGACACCATACACCGTCTCTTTCGCTCGTGTCTGCGTCAGCAGGTCTTGCGTTCTGCCTGCGTTACAAACGACGATATTGAAACGAGGCTTATATTAACACATCCAGGATCTGTCGACGGATTGGAAGGGAATTTACCCTCCAAATAGCTGATGGTGCTCCCCGGCTGCGTCACAGGAACTTAGCTGGGAAGGCATATAAGTAGCTTATTAAGATGTGGGTGTACATATCTAATTGAATAACGTGCCTTCGTTTTTAGAAAGTAAAAACTTTGACAATTCCTGAGGGCTCAAACCCTTCGACCCCCTGGGAGCTTCATTGATTAGGGCCCATTGTGTACTTTAATTATTTTACCCGCACCTTAACCGTGCAAAATGCGTTATTTTCAAAGCACGTGGGTGCTATGCTGAGGAATTTGGATTATTGGCTTTAAGGCATTGTTTCCAGTTTTACCATTCTGGGACCCAAAAGCCACAAGTACATACAATGGGAAGTTTACGTTTACGTATCGTACACGTTCGAAGTCGTCACAAACGAAGGAAAACAGGGACCTAACGTCCACATTTCGCGATTGTGTTCGAAATATACTGTGTGACATGTGTTCTGGAAAAGTTGAAGAATGAAGAAAAGGGTTGTGAACAACAAAGGTCCTTTATTTCAGGTATTTTCAAAGGTGTGATACGTGTTTATAGGGGAACCTAATCCGCTTTCATCAAAGGCTAGGCCAAAGACCTAAACTGATGAGTAAACACAGGTATACCCTTTTGGGTGTCCAAGATGTTATTTGCTCGTACATGTATAATCATAATAGTTCCACCTTCCCGGACTTTCGAACTTCTTAAATAAAAATTAAGCAGACATTTTGGCAGCACAAATCCCTGCTTTTTCGAGCGTATCTCTCGTGCACAATTTTCATTTTCATTACCAACTAATTAGTAGTTACCAACTAAGTATGGGTCAACTAGCTTAATGTGCGAACCATTACACTAAATCACTAAATGAGATTGAGATCCTGTTGAAGAAAAATAATTGAACTCGCTGGAACTTCGAAGCAATGTGCAGCCCATTCAGGCATCTCACCTCTCCACACACCAGCCACTACATGCTAATCTGTTCCTAATATACTATTTTCACTTTGCCTACAACTTGTTTACAAGCCAAGGGGGTTGGAGTTTGCAGAAATATCACCTTTTGGGTGGTTTATTGTTTTACCTCAAATTCGTTCAAAATGGACATATGTCCCATTAATTTTAAAAAGTGTTATAGTTTCATTTAGTAGTAGGTGTGTTATTATCTGATGATCTCGTAGCTGCGGGAGATGTATAACATTTCCAGCATCTACTTGTAGGAAAAACAGAAGAGCAGATTCTATGGGCTGTATATAACAGTACTGTTGGTTCAGTGGGTGTTGAACAATATTTAGGGCCTCCATTTCATTTCAGAGAGACTCAAAACTGCCTCTCCACAAGTATCCATGAAAATCAATTTTTTTTGCAGGGACGCTATACCGGGAGAATATTCGCCTGATGTATGATTTGCTTAATTATACGGAGAACATTAATTTTCCTGATGTCTTTGTTAATTGATTTTGAGAAAGCTTTTTATTCAGTCTCACATGAATTTATTAGTGAGATGTTGGATCTCTTTAATTTTGGACCCTCTGTTCAGGAATGGTTTCAAGTTCTTTACAGTGGTGCGACCGCTTTGGTGTTTGTAAATGGTTTTTTTTTACCAGAATTGTTTAAGATAGAGCCGGGTTGTCGTCAAGAGCCGGTTTGAGTTTGTTTCTTTGTGTGCGGAAAATAATGGTATGCTTGTTCGAAATGACAAAATTCTTAAGGCATTTCAGTAGACGATAAAGAGTGTAAGCTTTCTCAGTACGCGGATGATACAGTATTCTTCTTAGATGGTACAGAGCAGTCTTTTGATAGAGATTTTACCATTTGGGGTGATTTGGGTAATGCTTCTGGTCTCAGAGTGAACGTAGATAAAATTTATGCTATGTGGATCCGTGGCAGTAAGAGACGTCAGAAACGCCTCTGTAAGCATATTTATGTCCATTGAGTTTGCGCTGAGGATAGTTTTAGAGCCCTGGGCATTGGTTTTTACTGTCAATCTCGATAATATGACTATCATAAATTATAGTAGAGTGCTTGAAACCACCGCGATTTTAATCGATCATTGGTCTAAGAGAAATTTAACGGTTCTTGGTTGAGTCACAGTTGTTAAATCACTTATCTTATTCAAATTTACCTTTTTGATTTTGGTTCTTCCAGTTCCGTCCCCAGATATTATTGAGAATTTAAATACTATGCTGTATAAATTTATATGGAAGGGGTAGACAGAGTTACCAGGAATCAAATGATTCGAGATTATAAACATGGCGGTGTTATCAAGATGAATGATTTAAGTTTATATACATTGAAGCTCTTACTAAGTGTACGTGGATCCGTAGATGTTGAATAGCAATATTTCTATTCGTTGTCCACTTTTGACGCGCCACGAAGACTTCTTTAAGTAAATTCCGAATTTTTGCTAGCAGAAAATTGAGTTTTTGAATATGCACATTACGCACATTCCCAAAACCCGAAAACCTACAAGCAAAAATGAGAAAATGGGGTTGTCCACCTTTGGAGCAGGACAGTAATTTTGCCAGTGGGAATTTGAAGTTTTTAGTTGTCCACTTTTGACACGCCACGAGAGTTGTTAAAGTAAACTCAAAATTTCTCTTTGAGGAAAATTGCGTTTTTTGAAAATGCTTAAGGCGAAGTCCAAAATCCCGAAAATCTACTAGCAGAAAATGAGAAAATGGGGTTGTCCACTTTTGACGCTCCATAATGTAATGTATCCAAATCAGTTTTGGATTGACGTTTTAAAGCCTGGAGTCCTCCTGTTCAGTGTCATGCCCCTTCTCAAGGACGGGATGTGCTTGAAAATGTTTTGTAGTACAACTATAGAATTACGATTGGCAATAAGTGTATTTTTTTATGAGCAAAAGGAGTCAATGTCGTAAGCGACCTGCTCGATAGTGAGCCTAGATAACTTAAGCCTAGATAACTTATGCTAAAATTTGACATCAGGACCTTTTTTTTTGAGTACAGCGAATTATCAATACTGTTTGAAAATCTTTTCGAAGCACATTGTCACGGGTCAATTCCCCAATTTCTTTTAATTTTGCAGTTACTTATGCTGGATAAAAAAGCCCTACTTGTCTGTATCATATTCTTTCCTCTGCAATGAAGGTTGTCCATAGGTTTATTGATAGATGGCAAATGAAGCTGGCTTGTAATCTTCCTTTCACGGAATGGTTGAAGTTATGCAATTTGCCCTTTCAGTTAACATGGGATACTAAATTGCGATGGTTTCAATATAGACTTATTCACATAATTTGGCTGCTAACTCTTATTTGTTTAAAGTTGGTGAAAGAGATAATGACTTGTGTTCGTTTTGTCGAGCTAAGAGTGAAACCATGATGCATCTTTTTGTACTTGTAAGTGTTTTCCACCTCTTTTTCGAATCAGGTCGGCGATTGGCTGAAAACTACCCTGACCATTGATACGCTTTTGGATAACAAAACTATCCATTTCGCAATTTCTAATAACTCCAGGAACGTACTCAATTTAATTCTTTTGCTTTGCCACTTCCATATTTGTAAGAGGAAACTGAAGGGGGGTAACAATCATTTTTATTGTTTAAAGACGATTTAAAAAGATATTATGCCTCAGACAGATTTATTTTTACCTCTGACGGAAATTCTGCTAAATTCAGTGTTAAATGGGGTTTTTTTTCTTTGCCGTGTAATTGATTACCGTAGTGACTAATGTGAATTGACCATGTATTGATTTCTTGTCTTTGTTAAATTTAAAGTAATACAAAAGAGAAACACGAATAAAAGGCCCTGAGTAGGGCAAAGGTGAAATTCTGGCCATAATTTTGAACTTCCTGTGAAAAACCGGAGGCCAGCCTCTTTCCAATAGTCAACAGGCGGCACTATTTCGGTCCAATTTTGCACTGTTTCTATTGGCGCATATTTGGTGCAGTGCAACCTTCAAGCATTTTAGATTTTCAAAAGTTATGGGTCAGTTTTTGGCAGGATATTTTCTTGTGGGTCCGGTAATTTTTCAGTTTCTGTAAATTGATATACTAACAAATGTTTTCTAAAGCCCCTTTTCCGAGAAAATTCAGGCTTTAAAAAAAATTACAATCACTCGTAATACATTAATTGGTTGCTTGTTGTTTAGCTAGCCTTTAGTTTCTTTTGAATTAGCCTCAATAGAAATTCTGTCCTATTTGATGATGCTGTTTGAGTCAGACGTATCAAACGTCATGATCAAAGGTGTCTCTCTCTAAAGTGAACTGCATCTGGGGAAAATTGCTTGGTAAGGATTGTGATTAGCTGCACAATAAGTGGTCCAGTGTTTGATGGGAAAGGCGGGGAAAGGATGGGGCCAATTTGGTCAATCGCTGGACAAAGTAGCACTGAGCATGGACCATTAACTGTGTGTTGTAGTTTTATTCGCAATTCACGCTAACACAATCATACATAGGTAAACTGAGGTTGCCAAATCTCTTGAATTATTATGCCGACGACTCGTAATACTTTTTTCCACTCGATTTTTTCTTTGGTCCACGTTGCTTTGCTAGGGTATATATTTTCGTCAGCCCTCCCATGTTGACGTCAGTTTTCCTTTTTGAAAAAAAAGTCTCAAGAATTATTTTCGTAGCAGAGATTTAATCAAACAGAAAGAAAACACTGCATTTCCAAGGTAAATGTATTGTACATTTCTAAAAACTATCTGGTCATCTGATCAATAGATTTTGAATTTGTGCCCAACAAAACTGGCCAAACAGTGTCACAGGCAGTAAAAGGTCACAGCAATTCATTTCAAACTCTGTAAAAGTCCACGCTCTTTATTTAAAACTTTCTCTTCAATAAAAATAACTTCCAGTGGAATTGTATTATTTACTACACACGCATACTCAAAATTCACGTCTATACAAGTACAGCGTAGTAAAGACTTAGAGAATGTTAATTAAATCTATAGAATATAAAATCTAAATTCAACATGTCTGAAATGTTTTCAATGTCAAAGGCAAAGATATGAAATCTGTACAAGATAGTCAATAAAACATAAAATAAATCAGCTGAAAATCGATCTTCCCAGAAGCAGTGTCGTATTTGAAGAAATTTCTATATCACTGGACGGATAAGGGACAAAAATTATACGTTTGAAGATATTGCTGATTGTCATAAAGCCGTCAATTTACGCACAATTACCCGAAATAATTCAATACTGAAATCCTTTTCAATACTGTAAACGAGTCACACCAAAAAGATACCTCAAGTCAGGCCCAAGTACAAAGGCATCTCCCACACAAGGTACACAACAAAGGTCTTCTGTCCTTGTCCCTAGCCAGGCTACAAATAATCAACTTCATGTATAGGCATGCAGGTCTGCTCGAGATTCTTGCAACATATTATAAGAGACATGCAATTCGAACGAAAGTGATTAGTAGAGTTTCTGTCGTGCAACTTTGTAAAACTAAACCTGCAGATTTCAACAGGCAGAATACTCAATGTACCCAGAGAAAACCATGAAAAATAGTTAGTGAGCAAATCTCTGTGAGAAACCGTAAGAATGTGATCAAAATACAGCATATGCAACACTGCAAACCTCTTTCCAAATAGTTATTGCTGTATAACAGAGTAAAGCTTAGTCCGTGGATTGAGCTTACCTTAATGAAAGAACACAGAACTTTGAAAACTACTTCACACATTAGGTAATTCAAAATAATTGTTGGTCTGAGTCATACCTTTAAGTTTTAACGATCTTCTTTGCTTTAAAACAACTTCATTTATTGCTTTTGTTTAAATTATTTCAAACATTTGACAAATTCTCACAAGTGACAATTCAAAGAAGACAGTTTGATAATCATCATAAAATCTAGTTGGAACTGCAACCTGTAAGACACACTACGCTGTAGGCCCTGGTGTCGATGTGTATTTGAAATCATTTATCCTTCAAACCTGTTTGGTTCTGATCATCAGATTTTGTAAGTTTGTTTATCATATCTAAGACACATCAGTGATGGGGAGTGTAATGTCCAGACTCTGGGTTGGTGGGATGTACACTGGGGGTGGGGCTGTGTCCTCCATATCAGCCACCAGGTGTGGGGAGGCCGGGGGAGGGAGACTGTGCAGGGGAGCAGTCTCCAGCGCCACGGGCACCGTGACCACCTGCACCTGCTGCTGTTGCTGCAACACCGGGGCCTGCTGTGGGCTGGGAGACCTGCGGGGCGTGGTCGGCCGCTGGGACGCCCACTGCTCCGGGCGCGCCGGTACAGCCTCCTCAGGCTGCCTGGGAGCCTCAGCGTCTGTCCCATTCATGTTGGGATCGGAGGCGGCCACCTTACTCTTCTTCTTGGCTTTGACGATGACGATGGCACCGATGACGACCAGAAGAGCAACAGCAACAACAACACACACAACCACAATAATAATGGTAGTGGAAGAATTGTTGTCCTCTGGTACATCTGCAAACAAAAATCAGGGAAATTTTAAATATCATCATCAAATTTATCGGTGATGTATGCTTGTGAACAACCCCTCCAACTTCCACTTCCGATAGGTTAACATTCTGTTGGTTCCTTTTGGGCAGTTATTCCACTGGGCACTCTATAATGTCAAGTGACTCAGTTATTGACTATACTGACATAATGACTCCACTATTAACTTACCTACTGGCCCGGCTCCCACAGTGGTAACATAGTGAACTGAAACGAAAGAAGAAAGACCATTCTCTTAAAAAATATAATATCAAATATTAATATCAAATATTAACTAGTGAGACAGATTTAATATTTGCCTGACAAATACAATTCCAGAACCACTGGCTCTGTGCATTTCCCTAGAGATTACCCTTTAACGTAGGACCTGACATTTTCATGTATTTATACATAAAAGGATATATCTGCATCGATAATTTTTAATTTGGGCAGCTTTGTTTTTATATTGGATCAAAAATTACTCCGAAGTTTACAGGTCTAGGTTCTGTCCAGTGAATTTTGTCTCATGTACGTGAAACGATATCTCAGGAAGCAATAAACCTCTGAATCAATACATAGCAGCACTGGTCAGATTGAAACAATTAGTCCACTCATGCATATAAGTTTCATTTAATTGTCACCAACCTGTTGGGGGACTTGTGGTTGCATCTGTCACCTGATCTGTCGCCACAGTCGGCGAGTCACTGGTAGGTTCATCAACAGTCAGCAGAGTGAATGCCGTCAGGTGATCAGTCAGACATTCCACCTCTGAACTGCTGCTTGCATTCAGGACGGTCTCCAGACCATCGTTTGACCAGGCCTGGCCCACTGTGTCCCAGTAATGGCACTCATAGGTCTTGCCAGCCTGGGGCAGTGTCACGCTCAGGGTGATGGAGATGCGCTCCGTCAGGTTGGCGATCGTAAGCTCCTCACCTAAAGGGAGAAAAAAAGCAGATTAAGTATGAAAACTGGGCTGCCTCTTTTGCCACGGGAGGTGGTATCCCAGGCATCTGAGGGCGACGGATTTGGCCAATTCATGGCCAAAGCCAAGCTCTTCACACATGGCCGTACTTCTGCAAGGAAATTCTATTGGTTTCTGACAGGTCAACCAAAGTGAATAAGTTTAGTATACATAAATGAGTATCAGATCATCAGTTACCAGTTATTTGTAACCGTATAAAAGCTTAAGGATGAAATGCAGATGAAACCTGCCATTAAACCTTTTTAAACTGTTGGTTTTTATGAGGGACCAGAATGAGGAAAATTTCAGTATAGCAATATTATTAATTTTTTTCTCAATTATATATGCAATGACATTTTGCCTTTTGTACCTCACAAAATGCTGGTGTAAAATGCCTTCACAAAGTAATAAGGTCCGTGGTTTGTTATGCAATCGGATCACTTTTCAAGACAAACACTTTGGTGTTAATAATGGTTTCAGCTGAGTACCGAACTTTACTTCTGTACCTGATGACGGATCCAGCAGTTTGATGTCTGTGATATCAGCGGCTACTCTGGCCTGATCTGCAGCCGTCAGGGAAAATTCATCCTGTCCAGTCTCCCAGTGCTCAAAGCTGACGGTCACCCCGGAGCAGCTACCGGTGCTGCAAGCCCAGTCTGCGCTAAATCTGCATATCAGTCAGATGAGAGCGGCGGAGAAAGGCTGCATTAATACCTGATGGACTTTCAACAATTTACCCCCAAATTAGTTTGCTCTCTTATTAAAGACAAAACTAATGAAAGCTTCAGAAAACCAATCTGAAAGACTGAATCTGAAGAGAGCTTGAGTTCCTCTCTTTATGTTACCTCTTTGACTGTCTTACGACAGCCTTTGTACATCATTAGATAACTGCAATGTCAGTTTCTATCCTCTCAGGTGCTGTGAATACTTTGTGCTCTTTGAGAAAGGCTCTTTGTTTCAACCAATTGTATGAAAACTCATCATCTGCACCAGTTCGGAGAAAAAATCTTTGTTTCTCTGAGGATAAGTGCAAATTAAAGTTGGTGCCAAGTTATCTGAACACACCGTCCACTGAAAAAAAGACTCTACCATCACGACTTTAGCATGTTTACCTTGATGCCAGGGCACTACCAAAGTCAACAGCGTTCCCTCCCGATGACTTGGACCTGAAGATGCCGTTGGGTATGGCCCGCTGCACTGAGCTGGTCATGGCAGAGGAAGTGGTCTCCAGGGCTACAGCACCCAGCTCCAGTTGGCTCAACTGTGCCTGGCTAAGGCTGTCAGTCAGAGTCCTATTAATGGCAATCGTCAGAATAACCAGGGTTTCAGTGTAAAATTGCTGATTGAGTCAAATGCCTATTAGCACAATTGAGGAGCGATCAAACATGGAATACAGTCCACTTTGGTATTTGTGAATGTAAACGACTAATGTGGAATTGAAATGCTCAATACAAGTTTCAAAAGACTGCATATGAATTCAGTGGAATTCAGTCAGAATGGACCTAGCAGCAGGACAGCTCCCATAGTTATTTTGAGGATACTAAACCACAGAACTGCATAGGAGTGCTGATGTTGTCTTAAGAGCTGCTTTTGAGCATGCTCCTCTTGCTACAAAGAGATCACTCCTGAATGCATGAACGGCTGGACCTATATGGATCAATTACACCAAGGGTACTCTTGCATTGCTTGCTAATTTTAAGATTGGATGTTAGCTCAGAGTAATGTACGTGCAAAACTATCTCGCAACTCAGTGCGAGTCCAGAGCACACGCCAAGGCAGGGTACTTTGGCGCAACGGCTAGGTTGTCGACTTACGTGATGGTAGCGATGACGTTGGCATAGTGGGTTGCATTCAGACTGCGTCTAATTTCGGTAGCCTTGTCCAGAACGATGCTGGCACTGTCATCTGGGACAGTCTCTCCGGCGTCCTGGAAGACGGCGACGAGGTCAACCAAGACTCCAATGAAGACGCCTTGAAAATGAGGAGAAAAATGAAAAAGGATGCTAATGCCATATTGTTCTATGTCAAACATATTTGCAGAAGCTGTGGAATAGTCCTCAATTACATTGAATTGCAGAGTCTGAATTACATCCAGTGATTGATATCTGCTTGTTCAGTCACACAGTTTATCGGAAGAATGCCATCTCTGGAAATATGCATTGGTTAAACGTTAAAGGCTATGTCCTATCTTTATCAGACTCTGTGCTTTTGCTGTGTTGGAAAAAAGATGCACATATTTAATGCTGGCAAAAGATCCCGCTATCTGAAAAGTGATTTTTTCCTGTCAATCTGCCCAATCACACTTCACTGAAATATCACACTGACATCGTTTTATGTACCAATATTTCCAGTGATAAAGATCGATTGGAATAAATTAGTCTGCCCTATTATGCCTGTGAAGTCGGCATTACTTGACCACTTCAAGTGACAAGACACAATTTTGCTAAAACTCAGGTCACACTGCACAAGATCTGAACAAACACTGTCGTCTAAACTGGGAATCGCAGATCATGACAAATAAATTATTCAGTTAATCTGTCACCTTATCACCTCATCAAATCAATTTTTGCATTGCACTTTATCGATTATTATCTACTGTTTGCATAAAAGCATACGAATTTACATCCTCATACATACTTTTATCAGCTGGAGCCAAGTCTGCGGTGTTGATGTAATTGCACTGGTCAATCAGCAACTGAGCTGAGGTGGTGTCCATCACACTGGATTCTATACTGCTGAGTACCAGTGACAGTTGCTCCGAAGCCTCATCTGTGGTTGTATCCGTTGTCGAGACAGAGCGTCTACGGCGCCTGGAGTCAGTGCTGTTGGCGCACTGTAAATGCAGGTAAAAATAAAGACTTGTACCCTTTGGGACTTTGGGACCCTTTGGGACAGATTCACTTAGTATAACCTTTGCTTGCAGAGCTCAATTCAATTCCACATTCCACAGTGGGTTACATTTACTCCAATGGCATAACTGGAACGCAGCCTGAACCTCAGATATTCAGAACTCATTTGCAACAATCATATCCATCAAAGTTGAATGCATTTATGAGCAAATTAATGTAGTCTTGTCACATTATTGATGACTGAAGCACCTACCTTACTCTGAACCTCATTGAAGTTGACGAAAGCGTTAACGTAGTTTTCTGCCGAAAGAAATCAGCAAATATGATTGAGAGTAAATCATAATATCCAATTAACAACCGACTCTTCCACTTCTATTTCTCTCTATAGGCCTATAGTGTTTCAAAGAGACACAGCATGCACATGAGGCTCAATTAATGTGACCCTTAAGCGTCCCGTAGTCTTCATTTTGCATTCTGTCTCTCAAGGGGCATGATAAAAAGCTACCAATCCACAATCAGTAAAGAGAGTAACTCACGTTTGTACTTTTCCACTGTGACCAGCTCTTCCAAAAGCTGAGCGAAGAAGGCAGCGGAGCATTCCTGGATGACAGACACACTGACAGTGTGGTAGAAGAAACTGCAGCTATTGTACGCATCACAAACCTGTTGAAAGGTGAGAGACATGAGGAGAGCAGGAACCATGTAATGAGTAATTTGTCACAACAGGTATCCTTTTCATTGCCAGTTTGCGATCGGATCCTACATAGATGCTAGATCCTTCTAGCATTCTTAAGGACAATCACAATTTCTGCACTTCTGTATTAAACACTGTTTAGCAAAGCTAAATTATTTTTCTTTTGTTACATCCTTTCAACCCTCCATCTTGAGAAATACATCTTGTAAGAAAACATGGGTAAACAGTGCAGAAAAGTTTTTTTTGAGAAGGCAAGTTCTGAATTCTTATTACTTCAAATAAAGAAGCCGGGAAACTGGAGATTCATTGTGCCAAAAAGAAGATTGTATTTGTGGTATCCTACGGACCTATCGATCAAGTAACTTTAATGTTTAATACAAAACTCTCGAGTTGTCTTTTAAGTAGATGTTCCCAGGAAGTATTACAAGAAGATTACATGTAATACACTGAAACAGAATTGAAATGACAAAGCCAATGTCCATGATCCAGAGAGAGTAGCTGATGGGCGATTGGGTCTGTCATAATGAGAAATTAAAACTAGATCTTGGGTAGAAGGGAATAGGAAGGGTTCCCCGGAATGATTCACTGACAGAAAAATAAACTGAACTTTACACCAACCTCTGCTGCGAAGGTGTTAGAGCTGGAGCCCTCTTCTGTGGCTGCTTTGCCGACGCCTTCAATGGCCGGGTCATTGGTCTGTGAAGTGACAGTCTGTCTCCTGCCACCACTCACCAGGAAGACGCGGTAACTCAGTGGATAGGCTGACTCATCGGCAACGCACTTCTCAACCGTGTACACCACCTGGAGGAAGAGAATTTGGATAATATAGCATCAGCTGGTGATGTGAGTTCTAAGACTCTAAACCTGCACCAAGCATCTATCTGATGATGATGATGATGCACAAGACTGAAGCATTGCCTGGACAAAATTCACTCGTCATGCCAGCACTATTAATACACTTTGTCAACATGCCCCAAATCCGTTGGAGTACAGGTATTATCGGAGGTCTTGACTCAAAACCAAAGTCATGTGAGTTTGTCCACCCCTTACCGTCTCCAACTCGGTGTACGAGCTGACACTGTTCAGGCTGAATATGCACGATGTTACACCAGACACAACAGTGAACTGGACCTTGGCTATGCCGTACTGTCCATCCTCAGTGGTTGCTGTCAGCTGAACTTGGTAGGTGGAGCCGGCTGTTAGTTTGCCTGTGCACAAAAAACCCCAAAATACTTGTTTTGGCGCAGTTGAAATTCAAATACACGCTGTTGCATTTAAATGGCAAGATACATGTATCTGTCTAATTGACTCACTGATAATTGACTGATATCAGCTCATCGAACAAAAGTAAGCTGACCTATGTTATATTACAACCATCGGTCAAATTATATTTTAACTCATGACCTCCTTGAAACAGTTGGAATCTTCAAAATCACCAGAAAGAAATTCGTGCTTCTTGTGTCTCACTATTGTACTACTATTGTCTACAGCTTTAGCATCTTACCAGCTTTGATGGTCAAGAAAGAGATGGATCCATTGGAGTTACTGAATGGGAACAAAGAGGCTGGGCTATCCAAGTTGTTGGAATCACTCAAGTCCAGGAAGGCATAACCTAATAAATGCAAATGGAACGGAGAAATCAGTGTTGAATCTGTATGAGCAGAACCGGGGAAAATCACCGGTGTTTCCTTCCTGAAAATGTAATTTGAAAAGTTCAAATCAATGCACCACTGGAAGGGAAAAGTTTATTAAGTGAATGCCAACTACACAGAGGTTCATTACCGCAAAAGTCTATAAAAACTGGTTGATTAAGTTTTAATAACAAATTTCAATACAGTAAAAAGGAGAAATATTGATGGTAGTTTTTAACAATGATATTTTTCGAAAGCATGCAGCAACAACATGAATACAACCCTTGGCAATCGGGGAGACATTCACCCACAAAAACAGAAGCACGCTTTTTTCTCACCTTCGTCTGTTCCTACCATCTCCCACACATAGCTGGTGAGGGGTTGATCATGGTAGATGTTGGCTTTCAGTGAGAGGGAGTCCTCAGACAAGACTCGCTCATCAAACATGGTGGAAATGTCAACCTGCGAAAGAAGGTATTTTCAATGCTAAATTACAATGCTAAACAAACTAAGTGATGAATTAATCCCCACTGAACAAAACTTAGAAAATCAATTACAAGCCTCTTTCCACCTGTCACTTCCATTTAATTATTCTATGTCCAACTATTAATCCGAACTTAAGTTCTCTCGGCAGCCTCTATTTTCATTAGAATATGAGAGAGGTTCATTTGAAAAATGGTTTAGATCTGGTTAGAAAATTGTGTTAACGACAGAAAACAAATATTCAATTCAATCTCTTATTTCCATTCAGTGTATGTTCTTTTGATCACTCAGTTATCTTCAGACAAATTATGTACAGTCAAAATCAGTTTTATGTAAGATTGAAAATGTTCGCAGGAAACATGAAAAACGGGCTTAACTCAGAATATAAATCTTCTGCGTAGATAATTTCATCATTTGTTTTAGTCAAACAGAGCAAAATTTCCCATTCCAAAAGAGAGAGAAGTTTAACCTTCTCGACTAAGTTTGACTTATAATCAATTCAACTTATCTCCTGTTGTACGTTACCTTTGGAGGGTTTCCATTCAAGGCAGTGACACGGACCGATATCGAGGCGGACCGTGTCAGCTTAGACACCACCAGGGTGAACTCGTATGTCTTGTCAGCCTGCATGGCGCTGGCCGGGATGGACAGCACACTCAAAGCAGCCGCTTCGGCTGATGGGAACTGGGTGCCAGCCTCGCCTTCTTTGTAGGACCAGCAAGCTGTGCTGTCAGTCACCTGATGAGGTTCAGATCATGAAATAAATGTGCAGAGAAAGTTAGTGGGAGCATAAGCAAATAAACTGTAGTGTCTCTGTATACATCCATCACCAGTCCCAGGGTGGATCCAGATGACCGATGGGCCGTGCCCCCCCCCCCAAAAATGAGCCCATTTGTTTGTGTATAATGAGAGAAAGGCGAAGTTTTTGGTGTATTTCATTTCCCTTCCTACAAAAGTGTGTAAAAAGCCCTGAAATGTAGCCCCACCCCTCAGAAAGGACATCAAAACTTACTTGAAAAATGTCCATTTTTTGGCCCGCCTAAAAATTAATTTGGCCCCCAAAATCTTGAGTTCTGGATCCGTCCTTGCACCAGTCTGTCTATGTTTTTCTTATCTTCTTTTTCGTTTGTCTTATATCTGTTATCAACATCATCTTCACCTCCAGCAAGGAGGTTGCATTTTCACTGCTGTATGTTGTCTGCCTGATAGGCCCTAGTCTGTGTACAGGTCATCTCGAAAAGTTATGAACAAATCAAGATTTTGTGAAATGGTGATATGACCATGGGATCACTTTAATAGCTTTGATGTTGTAATAATGTACTGATGATGTCATAAAAATACGCCTTCGTAGACTGATTGACTCAGACCTGCTGAGAAGACAATATTTCCATATCAACGTGATAACCAACATACACAGTAACACATGACAGTTGATACCATATATAGTTGATATAGTTGAGATTTCATCTGTACATTGCACTTTATGTTACTTAAGATCTCTAACCTACCGTCAATGTTATGTATAGCACATTCAACAAAACTGAAATGCAGAAATACATTTAAAGTTATTTCCTACCTGAGAGCACAGCCACTCATACTCCATATTGACCGCCACCTGGTCTGGATCAAAGGAGCCTGAGCCATCCAGGGTCAGCATACCGCTGTCACGGCCCACGGTCAGCTCACTGCCGCCGAAGATGATGGGGATCAGATCGGAGTATCGGGTCTGCACCGAGAAGGACTGGGTCATGTTGTTGCTGGGATCACTGGACTTGTAGATGGCGACAGTGAAGGTCACCGTTGTGTCTCCTGAAATGAGCCAAGTAAAATGTAAATCACATCGAGACTTCATTAATTGGGACCTATCAAGATGAATCGTTTGGATTACCTAGGCATATAAAGTTGATTCAATACCTCTGTTAAAGCTTTGCTGAAGGAAAGGAATGCTGATTTATAATATCAGTAATTTCATTAATTGATATTCTGCAATCAATTCATAGCAATAATACAATATAACAGAATGAATAAAACTTACAACCCCCAACTTAATCTTTACACAGATAATGAGCCAGGCTGAGGATTTGAGGGCTCAAAGAGTAACATCTTGGGTGTTGGAGGAGAACTTCATAAAGATACCAGTAATTAGTTACAATTCCCTGCTTATAGACGCTACCTGGGAGGGTGTTGGGGTCTACATGCAATGTGCGTCTGTTGATGGTTTTGAGGTTTAATGGGATATCTTCATTATCAACAGCCCAGAAAAAGACTGTGTCGCCCGGGGGAACGCAGTCTGAGTAGAAGGTCACCTCGGCCGTCAGGTCAAAACTAAAAAAAAGAAAAGCATTGAAACAAAGAATGCTGAGACCATCTACAGTTGAAATACGTTGCTCCAGGAATGTATTTCATGATTAGATAGACATCTTTAATTCACTATTATCATGGAAGTTTACACATTGTTTGAATGTAATTGGTGAAAATGTGAAAAATAATTAATGTGCAAAACCTTAAATACTGGAGCTTTTGCACTCTTTAAGTTAAAAACAAAATAGTTCATAATAATACAATCATCTCAAAACTGTTTATTTTTTGTAATATGTTAATAGGATAAACTGCACATGACAACCGAAAGCACTGAATCATCACCCATGATAACCATCAGCAATACAGAGTACCAAAGTGTGATGTCATGCAGAACCAGTAAAATGCCATACAAACAAATGGAGCACGCGCACGCATGGTTCACGTGCTGGTCCTGGCGCTTTCTTTCACTCACATCTTTGTGCATGTGAGGTATTTACTTCGGTACTCTCTAGCCAAGAAACCAAATAACCGATTGTCTGATCAAACGCTTCAGGATATACGGCTCCTCTATTGTTAACAATCCACAATACTCTCATGATTACCTGTCCGAGATAAACACATTTTCAGGATCAACCCCTTTGACTGTGATTGTGACCTCCGGCACGGCCAGGGCTGAGCGGCTCACATTCATTGTAGCTGTGTCCGATTCACCCAGGAAATTCTGTGTGGTCAGGCTGAAAGTGTAGATGGTCTCTGCATCCATCAAACTACCTGCAGCAACCAGGTCGGCTCCAGTTTCACCTAAAGCCAGACAAAAATCAGTACAACAAAGTGTGTTAATTCAAAACTCTACCTGAGTCCCAGGAGATTCCATTTAGATGCAGTATTATTCTTATTATGAGATGCATGTGCATTTCATAGGCAAAGTGAATACGTCACATGCACAATTATGCATATAAAAGAGAGAAGCGAGAGAAACAGTGCACGTATCAACACGTGCATAAATCCTGTTTGTTTGTTCTACACTAACCTGGTTCACACGACGTTATGCTTCAGGACTACAGGTATATGATATAGTGGTTGAAGTGGTCATTGAGGCCTGAATTTCGTCACATTTCAAAAAGCGTCATGAACAAATGTTGGTCAACTGAAAATCATTTTCTTCTGCTTTAAACAAGAAATCCGGTGGTATGATTTATTTTGCATTGCATTCTCTGTTCAACTTAGATGCTTTGCTTTTTACCAACTGTATGCAAATTGTTATCCACAAAAGAGTTTTTGTCTCATCCAAGATCTGGTTGCCGCAAGCCTACGTACCTGAGAGCACAGCTTCCAGGGCAGATGTCTCTCCTTGACTGCTCACCGCCCAGCTGTACACCATGTCTCGTCCCGCCCCACCCTGGGTCTGCCGACCGCTCATCTTGATCCTGCCACAACTGGTGATGCGCTGCTTGCCGTACAGCACCACTGTGGGGACCACAGGGTTAGCCGGCCCGGCTACCGATCGGCTGCCCACCACGTAACGAGAATAAGTTTCACGGAAGGCCTTGATGGAGTCGGTCTTGATCACCAGTTCATCACCTGTTTTGACGGTGTCAAGGTAAACGTACAGAATTCAGAATCATAATTACATTTCTGCTCACCATGATCCTAACTTTAATATTGGAAGGAAAGGCCCACCTTGAGATTGTCAATTACTTTCACGTGCTTTGGCAAATAAAAGTCTTCCTTTTGATTTATGAGATAAAACAGCACTCAGTTTTCGATATAAAAATGTCTGAACTAAGTCTTTCAGAAATTTGTCTTTGTCGGTGCTTACTTTACGTAGGGCCTACAGTGCATCGGGAGAGCCAAGCAAATGTGCACCACTCGTCTTAGAGATCTGTTTTGAATTTTAAAATTAGTTTCTAAACACAACACTTCAGAAGCCACTCACACACTACCCAAATTACTCAAGACTCAGTCTTAGACTCGGTCTCAGGCTCATTTTCCTAATAACAACTTTCACTTTCATTTCGCACAAGTAGGCCTACTAAAGAAAAAAGTCTTCAAAAAATTCAATGTCTTTTCCTTCTTCCAAACAGTTTTGTGTATTTTACTCGCTTGATTTTTATTTGTTTGCAAAGCATCACTAACTGTAGTCACTTAGACAAACTCACCGACAGCCAAAAGATTGTCGCCAAAGCCTAAGATGATGAACATTGTCCTAGAGCCCACCCATCTGCAGCTAGCATAGCTACCCAGCTTGCTGGTATCCTCAAATACATCCTCGCAGCCGTTGAAGTCGTCAAAGTTCACACCCGAGCTGAACCTGATCAATACTGCAGCACCTGTGCGTGGAGAGCGGAGTGAAGGAATTATTTAACAGAATTCAGCTGTTTCTTCCTCAGGTAATCAAAGATTGTTTGCATTCAAACTTGAGAGAATGACAATATATGTAAAGGAACCCTAACTCCCACAATGGGTTCCTTGAATTCCTCTAGAAAATTTTCAATATATTTATTTGATTTTCTCAAACTATAAACTCCTTTTTCTTTTGAATATTTAGCCTTTTCTTAACAGCAGGTTTTTCTCATGTGTTCTGACCTTTTATTTCACTTATTGTACGTGCAGTAAAAGACTTTTGTTGTCAAAAAACAAAAAATACAGCAACATAAACAACAAAATGAAATATAACCAAGATTCAAGTTTAAAAAGCAATCATAACTTTTCTTCATATAGGCTTTTCATAAAGAAAAATGTCGCTGTAAGTAAAACAAGGGATAATATTCTATCAATGATGAACCCCTTAGAATTTGATACAGTCTAGCAACACCAACCTGTCGATGCAAAATAAGCTTCAGTGAACTCCGGGGCAGGGGCGTAAGCTGTGGCCTCAAAGCCGGCACCGTCGGGCGTGTTTAGCCTCTCGACCCCATTGAGCGAGGGCCAAAAAGTGACGCGCATGGAGCTGCTCGGCATTGGGATGCTGAAATACATGACACTGTCAGAACTGTCGTCAAATGATCCCTGAACAATTGCATTGTAGTCTGGATGGAGTGGTTGAGAAAAAACAGATACCAAAGTTTACTTCAGTGAAGAAACTAATGAAACTGGTCTTGCCAATGCACGCAATGTAAGAATGTTGATTATAGGCAACACTGTCATATCAGTCTGTGTTTTTTAACATTATAGTATTGATTAAATAAGTCATTCAACTGAAATTTGAAAAAAAGCGAACTGTTTACAGGTGCGCGGCAGGATACTTACATAGTTTCAAATCGAAATGCCTTTCTTGATGCACATTATTATTTATATTGTCCTAGATTCAACTGATCGTGTAATTTGAAAAATTGTATCAAATGCCTCTTTCCGCTTGTGGTGTTCTTCACTACGTACTGAGACAATTGTAGTGTATTTTGTGTAAAACAAACTTCTTCGCTTTCACTGTTCTGCAAAGTTGAAGTCATTTTAAGACAAACGGGTGAATAAAAAATTCCTGAGGCTCCCTGGCCAAACGGACCTCCTTCAATGATAAGAGAAGGCACCACAGAGGCAGCCTTGACCGCCGTGAAAGCACCCTCTTCAGCTGTGGCTGTGATGGTGATAGTGTCCACAGAGCTGTTGATGGTCAACTCGGAAGGCGAAACAGTCAAGATGTTGATTTCTGGAGACAGAAGGAGACAGGAGAAACAATTCTCAGTGCAAGACGTGTTGAACATGTTACATTGCCTTCTAAAAAGAAAGAAAAAAAAGCCACTCTTTGAAATTTGTCATTCTTAAATATATCAGACAGTTTGTGGACAGTTGGGATGAAATTGAACCTCACCTTTTCCTCTGTCCACTGTTACCTTCATTCTCCTATCTAGTGTTCAACAAACTTAATTTAAAATATTTTAAACGTACTTGTTTAAAACCATTTAATCAAACTTTTACTCTCTTATCAAAGTTGCAAAAGGTGAATGAGTGTCTGGTATGAATTTCATTGATGGAAAATGTTCTGGCTTTAACCTGGGTTTACGAAACAAATTTCTCCAGCGGAATTCAAACTTACCAGCCTGGACGGTCAGGTCCCCGTAAATGCTGTCAGAAATGAGCCCATCACGTTCGACTTTTACCCTGTAGTCACCTTTGCATAGGAAAAACAAACACAGTTAGTATTGTCCAGCTGCAGTAGTCACCATAAATTAACAAATTTATTTATTTATTTATTTAAGTCTTTCTGGTAATGAAACCAAGGATTCCTCAAAAGGGTAGTGTAATGTACTGTAGAAACCTGTAGAGAGGAGACAATGAGAAGAAGTTACAGTTTTAGTGGTGGGAGGGAAACCCCAGAGGAATATTCTGGGTAAAACCCACGAAATCAGGTAGGAACTGAAAACCTAATCCACTTGTGGACCTGGCAAGGAATCGATCCCGGGACCACAGAGGTAGAGGACGAGGAAAGAACCATTATGCCAACCTGACCCCCTTGAATTAATTGAATGAGGCCTCTTGAGGTCAACAGCATCTTTAAAGCACAAGCATTTGTTTTGGTATGCTCATCAGTCTCTCAGTAATTTCACCTTAAAAATCAAAAATAACATTCACTTATGGACACAGTCTTAATAGTACCGTGTCCCTGTGTTCTCCCTGTCCCAGAAGCCTTGCATGCCATAATATTAAGCATGGCCAAATCTCTGAATAACCAAACCCAGCCTACCTGCAGCCAAGCTAGGTACGTTGCACGTTAGCTTGACGTAGTCCTCATACTGAGTGGCACTTGATGTTTGAGTACCTTCAGAGTCTTCAAAGATGCAGACCAGAGAGGAGCTCTCCTCAAAACCAGCTCCATACACCTCGAGCTAGAAAAGTAGAAAAAATATTCATTCAAAATCAAAATATATCCTCATATCAAGTATTCCAATTTCAAAAGTGTAATGCAATTGTGTTCGAACTTAACACCACTCGGATATTTCTTTTTAACATTAATGTAGAAAAGAATAGGGCGACATTCTGTGGACTTAGATAAATATCCTGTTGAAAGTCAACATTTGTGGAAATGATTGAATATTGAGTTAGTCAGTTCGCTACTTGCTTGAGTGGTTTTTAAACATGAACAACAGAAGCGGAACCAAACTTAAGCAAGAAAACCACCACTGGCTATTACACATACCTGAGTTTGCGAGTTCTCATTCACTAGATTAGGAACGACCCACCCAACGCCAAAGCATGTTGTACCAGTTCCACCACAGACACCACATGCGTCATTGACTTGACCACTGTTGTCAACCAAAAAACACCCACAATGATTGAAATCAGATATGAAAATTAGCTCATAAAAGTACGTATCATTACGAAAGCCCACCAGTGCCATAAACATACATTTTCAAACGTGAATTATACTTTTTCCAAGTTTGTTTATACAAAAAAGAAATTCGAAGTTCGTTTTTCGAAGATTTTCTTTTAGAAACACTGTCTAGTTTTGAAAAAAAATAGTTTTTACAAACACGGTTTTTCAAAATCATTTTGAACAGTAATACTTCTCAAGTTTGTTTTAGCAAGATACAAAAACGAATTTAAAAATATATTATATTTCTTGAAAACAAATTTGAGAAAATATGTATCTCTCATAAAAAACAAACTCGGAAAATAAATTTCACTGAAAAGATATTTATTAAAAAATACTAATGATTCTGAAAATATATCTCGTAAAAATGACCTTGAAAAATTCATCTCATATAACGAAACTTTAAAAACATACTCAACTTTGTGGAAATTTGTACTGGATGTCACTAATTTGTTTCATATATCAAGTGTGTGCAAAGAATTAAAATGTTAAATTTAGGGTGATAGCTGTCTTACTAATACACTCCAATTATCTGCAAATCATTGTTCTTAGCATCATTGTGTATCATAAGTCCTCCAGGTCCATGTATTAAAGTCCACGTCATTCCATCCTCAGTCGTCCAGTCACAAAGCCTTCCTTTGTCATTGTTCACTCTGTTACGTTGACCAAAGCATTGTGAGGGAAATGACTGCAACACTTCTGAAAGTGAACCTCAAAAATGATACAAAAGGAGCTCTTTCTCACCTGTTGGGCACTCCATCACATCCAGCACAGGAGCTCTCGTCAGCAGACGGGTCAGACAAGCATTGCCCACATTCATTAATGCCACTGGTCTCATTCAATCCTGTGTTGCCTCCATAACACACATCACACTGGTTCAGCTCTGCCCTGTTGGATGTGGCTAGAAGTTTGAAGTGAAACAATGGATCAGAACAGTAAATTTTGCTTTTAGCTTAAGTAAAGGCCCCTCTAGGTTGCTTAAACTAATTTTGCCTGAAAGATGTTTCATCTGAGAATAGGTCATTGATGAAATTGCTCTTATTTATGTTTTTAACTGTGTTTCTCTTTTCCCAAGACAAGAAAACTGTATCAGCTACTGACACTCAACACAAGATGACTTCAAATGACTGTTATTCATTTAAACCATCTGACAGAGAAACAACTCAACTTCAATTTAAACCAAATTGATTGAATGAATTTCACGTAAATTTCACAAATACTAGTTTCCATCAGACCAAGTGGATTATTTTTCTGCCTTTAGAGCATTTAGATTAATCCTGTTGAGGAAGGGGATTGTTGGTACTTTGCACTCACCTCCAGGTGTGAAACAGTCTCCGTTGCAGTCCATGTACTTGTTGGCCACGAAGGAGGATTCGTCAAAGGGCTCACAGAATCCGCAATCATCTTCCATCCAGTTGCCCTTGCATACACCCCGGCAATCAATGTGTTCATGATTGTAGTTAGCTGGCTTTCCTGTCTCACCACCTTGGAGGGAGGAAACACCACCCACGTAAGCATACAGTATGAAAAAACAGAAACAAATGCATTCAAAGGCAAGTTGCCATGGCAGTGTCGAAGAAGAAGTTAGAAGATGACAGTTGATATTTTTGTTTACCTCGTGGTTGAAAGTGAGGAAATTTTTATTTTTCAGGAGTGGTGTAGCCGGGGGGGGGGAACTGTTCCCCATGGGGATTCTTGCCGCCCCCCTCTCCCCGAGAAGAGCCTGGCTGTGCAACTACTTTTTGTCACATTTCTCTCAAGGAATAATGGAGTGCAGCTGGGCTATAGGCCATTATCAGTCTTGCTTCTCATACTGGGTGGGGCCGGGGAGGAATGGGAATAAAGTTGCTGCAACTCACCAACACACTCTTTACAGGCGTCCAAAAAGGCCGTGCCGTTGCATGTGCCGTGGCAGTCCCAGGTGATGCGGTAGTCGGTATCCGACCAGCAGGTGCCGCAGCGGTCCTGGCCAAAGTTTTGCCGGCGGCCAGTGACTCCCCCGACGCACAAGTTGCAGCTGTTAATGGTGGCCGCGCCGTTGCAGACACTAGCGCAGTCTCGCACTGCGCTGCCACCGCAGACACCGGCACAGTCGTTTGCGGCTTCCCCGTTGCAAACACCAGCACAATCCAAGATCCCCAAACAGGTGTCTGGATTGCAGAAATAGAAACAGAGTCGAATTTTTAAATGTCATGCAGTGCAAACAATACCGGACTTCCAGTACCACAATGGTTCAACTTGATTCCTTTACTGTTCCATTAGCGAGCACAGCTGCTGTGTACTTAGTAACAAAACGAAAAGAGGTGGAATCAGTTGTTTTTGTTAAGAGACACACCAGTTTTTTGATGTGTAAAATTATTCGAATTTGTTGTCAGGGTCAATATTGGTATTGAAACTATTTACAATAGGCCCTATGTGTAAAATATTTCTGTTTTCATAAGAACTGACAACATAATGTTAAGACAGAGGAAACGTTTACAGCACCTAAGAAACAAATGCAAACAAACGAAAATCTCCTGCAGTGATTTTAATGAAAATGTTATTGTTATAATAATCATTTACTGAAGTTGTTTTCACATATTTTATCCACGACTTTTCAACTTGTGATTCCTAGCGCTTTATAAAATTTTCAGGCTTTTTCATACTTTAGCTTTTGATTACTTTCCAGTTCATCACTTTCTATTTTCGTAAAGTTCTTTTAGGGTACAGTTATTTTAAGCATTGATATTATCAGAGTATATTCTGTGACATGGAATCAATATACATGTATAAGTTATGATTTAAGTAACACCCTGACAAAGACATAAACCGAATGTAATTGCAAAAATTGCAATGTGTAAGGCACATAATCTAATCATTTTGCAATAATGTGTTTATGCTTCTGTGATGAGTGGTGGGGGGGAAACTTGTTTTTTACAGCACCTGCCTTTTAGCCACCATGATGGACAGTTTTTTTTATTTCTTTTAACAGGGACTGTCATTTAAGTTTGTTTGCTTCCTCTGTCTTGATATGAATGAATCAAATTTATATTGCTTGGACAAATTTCCAATGTTGAGCAAATACTTTCAGAAAATCTGCCTTATGCAACATTTTTGGTTTGATTAAGTGGTCGCGTACAGATGTTTTCTTTTCACTTAGAACTGTGAAAACACTGTTAGTCTAAGGTCCACTGTAGGCATAACTGAACATGTTGGGTTTCCACTTCCAGATAAAGAGGAACATATTGTTTTATTTGCAATACCATGTAAACCCTACAGCAGTTGTTTGTGCCTACGCCCCTTGAATCTAGACAACAGCTCGGCCTGTTAAAAAAGGTCCACTTTTTCATAATGTGGGTCTTAAATAAGTTCTTTGGAGGAAAGTCCGCTGCATGCAAATATGTGCAAACAACCCGCATCCCAAATGACAAAAGAGGACTTTGCTTTAATACTCAGCGTTTCTTTCTTTTTTTTTCGTCAGTGGAGAAGCGGCTACCGGATAGGCATTTAGCCCGTCAACTTCTGTTTGCTTCCTATTCACAGGAAAAATCCCCTGGAAGGGCAACACGCATCAGTGTCAACAAACAGAGACTTGTTTGAAATGCGGTAGCTGGGCAACTGTACATAGGTAGAGAATTGGATGAAACCTGGCAATGTCGGGCCCTTCTTGGGTCTCAAGAAAGTTCGGCGTTATGCTTTAAATGACAAAGGATGGATCCCGCCGTTTGACTCAAATATAGTAGGGCTTTCTCTTCATCCATTCCAATCTTATGGCAGGAAGCATTATAGATGGAGCAAATGATGTGACTTCATACTGAACTCAAAGTTACACACTGAGTTTGTAAAGCTTAATTAAAACACGTGCGATGAGTTAGTTTCTTCACTTCAGACCCAAATAATTGAACTGTGCTAATGAGAACCTGCCAGTGTTTGTTACAGACTCCGAGGATTAGGATTTTATGATAATGAGACCTGTCGCTCATTTTCAGACGGACCTAACTGAATCGGACACTTTTAAAAACCTTTATCGTGCGGTCGTTTAACTTCTTAGCTATTGGCCTGCCTATACAGGAGATTTAACCTGCAAACGAGTCATCTTTGAAAACAGTGTCAATTTAAGCCTGAAGCAGATATTTTTGTATGTTGTTACTTCTTGTATATATCGACATACAAATAGATTTGAACTCAAGTGATAAGAGATTCTGATTAAATAACAATTGTTCTAAATTTTAAAAATCCTTCGTAGCAATCAGGATATTTCTGTTGCCGCACTTCTTTTTGTCATTAAAGCAAATCCATAAGACGTTGTACAAAATCAATGTACGTTCTCTCTTTACGTTTTTGGAGTAAAAACGATCTCACTGAAATTTGGATTCCTCATGCCATCTGTTATTTTTTGAAACACATGTGATTACATTCAGAAATTTGTGAAGCAAAATAAAATTTGCAATTTGGTTTCACAATTGCACATTATGCATGTATATACTGAATAAATATAAATAATACATGTACTGTACCATGTACATGTATACTGAGCTATATGGTCCTTGAATGTATCTGGGAAAATACCTCGACTCCAGATTTTAAAAAAGACGGCATAATTGACATGTTGAATCATATAAGACTTAAAGGTTTTCATGGTGAAAGAAACTAGATCTATAGTAAAGATTGCGGTAACACCATGTATTTATCTCTTCTTTGAGTATGTCAGTCTCCTGAAGACGGACAGAGTACACTGTTCGAAACGTCGAGTTATTCCCCGGTTCTTCTCAGAACCACACATACTCAAAGAACCACACATACTCAAAGAAGAGATAAATACATGATGTTACCGCAATCTTTACTATAGATGTTGAATCATATAACCCCCTTAATGGAAGATTTGATATTATAATTACAGGGATCGGGATTGGTCGGTCGCACTTGGCCAGTGATTGATCATTTGAAAAATCTCAACCCCTCTTCCTCTTTTCAACATAATACTCAAAAGCTGTATGTAAGCTAGCACCAACGAAGACATTAAAACACTGGATGCTGCATGATCGGCATTATGGGCATATCTATCCAGATATTTGACCGATTGATGGCGAAGCGATTAACAAGTCTTGTAGATATCTAAAACTGGTTCGTCACTGGCGTCGCTAAACCATTCTGAATAGGAAACTGAGTTTCGCCAAGGGTATAAATTTGCCAGTAGACCTTTACATTAATTAATTCATAATTCTGCATGCATGCGCACAAATGCCCTTGGAAGCAAGAAGTGTGAGCGGGCCATTGAGAATTTACAGGGATGCAACTTTGATGATAATTTTCTCTCAGGTTTTCTGGCTTTGTTCAGTTTTTCTTCAGAAAACCCCATTAGATCGTTTTCGAGATTAGTTTCTAATTTAAGTGGAATTTTTAGTGCTCTGTAAAATGACTCTATAATCGTAATTTTGCCTGTGCGCACGGAATTGCCGTTTCTTAGTATGGTCTTTTTCCATCACAAGAAGTATAAACTAAATTGTAAGCGAGTGTTCTTGGAGCCAACCTGTGCATTTGTAACACGTAGGGCCTACTGATGTTATGCACCGTACTGTACCCATTCGATTCGCTGCTTTCTGCACTTGGGAAATCTGAAGAACCAGATGTCTTTCTCTATGGAATCTGCACTTTGTCTTGCACAACCCCAAACACAACAAGTGGTTACCATTTCGCTTGGTAGTACTCCAAGCTACGATCAAGTTCAAGGGTAAGCTATTTACGAACTAATGGCAAACACGATTTAATGGGATTTTGTGAAGAAAAACCTGAACAAAGCCACAAAACCTGAGAGAAAATCATCATCAAAGTAGCACCCCTGTAAATTTTCAATGGCCCGCTCACACTTCTTGCTTCCAAGGGCATTTGTGCGCATGCGTGCATAATTATGATTTTATTAGTGAAGAGGTCTATCGACCATGCAAGCCGGGATTTGTTTTTGAACCTGTCTTCTTTTTCTTCCTTTCGCTTTTTTATTTCTAATGCCCCCTTCCCAGACAAAAGCATGATTTAGCAGACAGAAAATGAATTTAATTTAATATATAAAAGGAGAGGGAGAGAGATCATCTCTGTAACGACACCTATGCATCTAAACATTAAAAACAGCTGATTTCAACCCCAAATACTGAATGTTTGTCACTTACCCTGTTCACTGCTGGTTTCTCCACGGAATGCAGCTGCAGATGCGATGCAGAAGGCCTGGGGGCTGTAGTAGCCAGTCACTTGGTACAACAGGTTACTGGATGCAGTCTCTGGAGATGCCAAGTTGATGAAGCTCATCGTAGCCTCAACAGCTATCTTGCACTCATTTTCGTCAGTGAGGTATGAAAATGCCCTTTCCCGGATGAGATCAATCAGAGCATCAAATGTTCCTGGGTCAGCAACTGCGTCAATGAGGGCAGCACACATTAGTTCGTAGCTCTCGAAGCCGGCCAGAGTGCTAGCAAAGTCGAAAAGTCCGTAGAAGAAACGCTGGTACTCAAGTCTTGATTGTAGCTGTTCCTGTGCCAGAACAGCGTCATAGCTAGGATCAGATGGGTCTCCCAACCAGCTGATATCTGGAGCGAGGTAGTTCAGCACTCCTTCAATATCCTGGCAAATACCAGCTCCGTATTCGATTCCGGACCTCAACAGACCATTTATCGCAATCGTGGCCAGTGCCTGTGGACTTGTGTCAGAATTAAGGACAGTTTCAATGGCAGGACAGATGACATCTTGTTCAAAACGGGGCACATAGTTGAAGGCAGGAAGGATGGTTTCAAGGAGCAGTTGGCCAAAATCAACATGCCGCAGAGCGAGTGGGTAATCGGCACCATACACCTGCGGAACCAGTAACTGTTCACACTGCGACACTGCACTGTGAATGTTGCCTTGATTGATGGCATCACACAAGGAAGCGAAATGGCCCAAACCCGCAAAAACTTGGTCATTCAAAAGTGGGCTCAGCCTGTTGCATGCCAATATCATGCTCTCGTTAAACTTGTTCGTCGTGAACAGAGCCCCTGCTAAGGACACTATATCTTGGACCGTAACTCCAGGAAGGAATTCTCCATCTGCAGGTTTGTAGGTGGTAATGTTGAAGTTGGCAGGAAGTTGTAACTCAAAGTCTGTGACATTTATTCTTTCATTAAAACTGTCACGTAGATAGGCACAGAATGCGTTTACCTGTTCGTAACCCGTCACATTCCTGAATGTAGCTAGGCCATCGCTGCCAAGAAGAATATGAAGGGAGGAATTACACAAGCTGACGTCATTCATGATATTGAAGGCACCGTCCACTGCTGCGGCAACAACTGAACTCCACCTTTCTTGGCCGTCTTCAAAGCTCAAGATGAAATTACAGAAATCGCTTCCATTTCTGAACTGTCCTGACAACTCAGAAATGAGTCTCTCTGACTCGTCAAAGACCATGAATCCTGATGGGCTAATACCAGACGAGGACTCGTTACGGTAATAACGTAAACATTTGTCAGACAGTGTTTCACTTGAGAAAAATGAATTGAAAATATTCCTGGCCATAGACTTTCCAAACTCCCACACATCTGCTGTGTCTGCCAGAAGGAGGGATCCAAAAGTTTCGCAAACAAGATACGGATCACCACCAAGTTGTCTGTACAATATTTCAACTACACTGTCAAACAAACGAGTCCTCGATTCTTCCTCGGGGGAAGAAGGTTGTGGTGCAATCCCAGGTCCAGCTTCTTCATCTGTGTCCAAATGAAAATCGAACTCAGTTTGGAAAAGGAAAGTGGCCCACCAACCATCACTACACACAGGAGCATCGGGTTCACCCCATGGCAGATCAACAAATTCGACGCAGAAATCGTAGAATTCTTCGAGATCGGATCCCATTCGAGACCAATCACAGACTTGACCAAGTCCTGGAACCAAACTGCCAATGTCAATCTCGGCTTCGTCGAGAAGGCCACACGTGTAGCCAATTGCCTCAATGATTGTACCGGAATTGTATAGTCGCCCTACAACCTTCAGCATTTCTCTGATGAAGTTCTGCCACTCTTGAGGAATTATGGGAGACTCTTTATCAGGTTGCTGGGTGGCGCCAGGTCGTGTCTCTGTGCCCGCAGAGTCGGGATAGATGAGCATACGGAATACGGACGAATCTATCTCCTCTTCAACCGTTGGGTCGAACGCTCGGCTAATTGCTTCACAAAGTCCTTGATTGTTGTCAAAGCCAGTGATGTCGCCAACGGAAAATGGAAGCTGGAGAGACTCTTGCAAGAAGTCTACAAACGATGTGCAATAGCTTGCATCTCTCATGATAGAGTACATAGCTTCTTTGAATGTGTTGACCATACCATCCAAAAGAGCTGGGTCTGCACCTTCAGCCACAGCCGCGATTGAATCCTGGCAGAGTTCATCACTGTTGTTATAATTTCCGAAAAAGCTGAACACGTCTCCTAGTAGTTTCAAAGGATCAAATTCCTCAGTCATGTCCATGCTGACATTCTGCATGACAGATTCAACCATTTGGTGGATCTGAGTTGAATTGAAGGGCGGAGCCTGCGTTGGATCGTCTGGTCCGCTGATACACAACCAAGGAGATGCGTGTGCCAATAATCGTAGAGCTACATCCATCACGCTGTCGACAATGACAGGAATAGACATGTCTTCATTAGAAATAATGTCTTTGGCATTATTGCACACCTGCTCATCCGTTGATATGTCGAATCCAAAGGTTTCTTCAACCCAAGCCACGAATTCACCGTACGTGAGGTCCTCATTTTGTAAGAGGTATCTCAGGATATTCAGGAATTCGTCATCTGGATCATCGGGGAAGTAATCATCTGGAGTTGGGTCCCAGGGTAGATCAACAAACTCGATACAGAAATCGTAGAATTCTTGAAGATCGGATCCCCTTCGAGACCAATCACAGACTTGACCAAGTTCTGGAACCAAACTGCCAATGTCAATCTCGGCGTCGTCGAGAAGGCCACACGAGGTGCCAATTGCCTCAGTGATTGTACCGGAATTGTATAGTCGCCCTACAACCTTCAGCATTTCTCTGATGAAGTTCTGCCACTCTTGGGGAATTATGGGAGACTCTCCATCAGGTTGCTGGGTGGCGCCAGGTCGTGTCTCTGTGCCCGCAGAGTCGGGATAGATGAGCATACGGAATACGGACAAATCTATCTCCTCTTCAACCGTTGGGTCAAACGCTCGGCTAATTGCTTCACAAAGTCCTTGATTGTTGTCAAAGCCAGTGATGTCGCCAACGGAAAATGGAAGCTGGAGAGACTCTTGCAGGAAGTCTACAAACGATGTGCAATAGCTTGCATCTCTCATGATAGAGTACATAGCTTCTTTGAATGTGTTGACCATACCGTCCAAAAGAGCTGGGTCTGCACCTTCAGCCACAGCCGCGATTGAATCCCGGCAGAGTTCATCACTGTTGTTATAATTTCCGAAAAAGCTGAACACGTCTCCCAGTAGTTTCAAAGGATCAAATTCCTCAGTCATGTCCATGCTGACATTCTGCATGACAGATTCAACCATTTGGTGGATCTGAGTTGAATTGAAGGGCGGAGCCTGCGTTGGATCGTCTGGTCCGCTGATACACAACCAAGGAGATGCGTGTGCCAATAATCGTAGAGCTACATCCATCACGCTGTCGACAATGACAGGAATAGACATGTCTTCATTAGAAATAATGTCTTTGGCATTATTGCACACCTGCTCATCCGTTGATATGTCGAATCCAAAGGTTTCTTCAACCCAAGCCACGAATTCACCGTACGTGAGGTCCTCATTTTGTAAGAGGTATCTCAGGATATTCAGGAATTCGTCTTCTGGATCATCGGGGAAGTAATCATCTGGAGTTGGGTCCCAGGGTAGATCAACAAACTCGATACAGAAATCGTAGAATTCTTGAAGATCGGATCCCCTTCGAGACCAATCACAGACTTGACCAAGTTCTGGAACCAAACTGCCAATGTCAATCTCGGCGTCGTCGAGAAGGCCACACGTGTAGCCAATTGCCTCAGTGATTGTACCGGAATTGTATAGTCGCCCTACAACCTTCAGCATTTCTCTGATGAAGTTCTGCCACTCTTGGGGAATTATGGGAGACTCTCCATCAGGCTGCTGGGTGGTGCCAGGTCGTGTCTCTGTGCCCGCAGAGTCGGGATAGATGAGCATACGGAATACGGACAAATCTATCTCCTCTTCAACCGTTGGGTCAAACGCTCGGCTAATTGCTTCACAAAGTCCTTGATTGTTGTCAAAGCCAGTGATGTCGCCAACGGAAAATGGAAGCTGGAGAGACTCTTGCAAGAAGTCTACAAACGATGTGCAATAGCTTGCATCTCTCATGATAGAGTACATAGCTTCTTTGAATGTGTTGACCATACCGTCCAAAAGAGCTGGGTCTGCACCTTCAGCCACAGCCGCGATTGAATCCCGGCAGAGTTCATCACTGTTGTTATAATTTCCGAAAAAGCTGAACACGTCTCCCAGTAGTTTCAAAGGATCAAATTCCTCAGTCATGTCCATGCTGACATTCTGCATGACAGATTCAACCATTTGGTGGATCTGAGTTGAATTGAAGGGCGGAGCCTGCGTTGGATCGTCTGGTCCGCTGATACACAACCAAGGAGATGCGTGTGCCAATAATCGTAGAGCTACATCCATCACGCTGTCGACAATGACAGGAATAGACATGTCTTCATTAGAAATAATGTCTTTGGCATTATTGCACACCTGCTCATCCGTTGATATGTCGAATCCAAAGGTTTCTTCAACCCAAGCCACGAATTCACCGTACGTGAGGTCCTCATTTTGTAAGAGGTATCTCAGGATATTCAGGAATTCGTCATCTGGATCATCGGGGAAGTAATCATCTGGAGTTGGGTCCCAGGGTAGATCAACAAACTCGATGCAGAAATCGTAGAATTCTTGAAGATCGGATCCCCTTCGAGACCAATCACAGACTTGACCAAGTTCTGGAACCAAACTGCCAATGTCAATCTCGGCGTCGTCGAGAAGGCCACACGAGGTGCCAATTGCCTCAGTGATTGTACCGGAATTGTATAGTCGCCCTACAACCTTCAGCATTTCTCTGATGAAGTTCTGCCACTCTTGGGGAATTATAGGAGACTCTCCATCAGGTTGCTGGGTGGCGCCAGGTCGAGTATCTGTGCCCGCAGAGTCGGGATAGATGAGCATACGGAATACGGACAAATCTATCTCCTCTTCAACCGTTGGGTCGAACGCTCGGCTAATTGCTTCACAAAGTCCTTGATTGTTGTCAAAGCCAGTGATGTCGCCAACGGAAAATGGAAGCTGGAGAGACTCTTGCAGGAAGTCTACAAACGATGTGCAATAGCTTGCATCTCTCATGATAGAGTACATAGCTTCTTTGAATGTGTTGACCATACCGTCCAAAAGAGCTGGGTCTGCACCTTCAGCCACAGCCGCGATTGAATCCCGGCAGAGTTCATCACTGTTGTTATAATTTCCGAAAAAGCTGAACACGTCTCCCAGTAGTTTCAAAGGATCAAATTCCTCAGTCATGTCCATGCTGACATTCTGCATGACAGATTCAACCATTTGGTGGATCTGAGTTGAATTGAAGGGCGGAGCCTGCGTTGGATCGTCTGGTCCGCTGATACACAACCAAGGAGATGCGTGTGCCAATAATCGTAGAGCTACATCCATCACGCTGTCGACAATGACAGGAATAGACATGTCTTCATTAGAAATAATGTCTTTGGCATTATTGCACACCTGCTCATCCGTTGATATGTCGAATCCAAAGGTTTCTTCAACCCAAGCCACGAATTCACCGTACGTGAGGTCCTCATTTTGTAAGAGGTATCTCAGGATATTCAGGAATTCGTCATCTGGATCATCGGGGAAGTAATCATCTGGAGTTGGGTCCCAGGGTAGATCAACAAACTCGATGCAGAAATCGTAGAATTCTTGAAGATCGGATCCCCTTCGAGACCAATCACAGACTTGACCAAGTTCTGGAACTAAACTGCCAATGTCAATCTCGGCGTCGTCGAGAAGGCCACACGAGGTGCCAATTGCCTCAGTGATTGTACCGGAATTGTATAGTCGCCCTACAACCTTCAGCATTTCTCTGATGAAGTTCTGCCACTCTTGGGGAATTATAGGAGACTCTCCATCAGGTTGCTGGGTGGCGCCAGGTCGAGTATCTGTGCCCGCAGAGTCGGGATAGATGAGCATACGGAATACGGACAAATCTATCTCCTCTTCAACCGTTGGGTCGAACGCTCGGCTAATTGCTTCACAAAGTCCTTGATTGTTGTCAAAGCCAGTGATGTCGCCAACGGAAAATGGAAGCTGGAGAGACTCTTGCAGGAAGTCTACAAACGATGTGCAATAGCTTGCATCTCTCATGATAGAGTACATAGCTTCTTTGAATGTGTTGACCATACCGTCCAAAAGAGCTGGGTCTGCACCTTCAGCCACAGCCGCGATTGAATCCCGGCAGAGTTCATCACTGTTGTTATAATTTCCGAAAAAGCTGAACACGTCTCCCAGTAGTTTCAAAGGATCAAATTCCTCAGTCATGTCCATGCTGACATTCTGCATGACAGATTCAACCATTTGGTGGATCTGAGTTGAATTGAAGGGCGGAGCCTGCGTTGGATCGTCTGGTCCGCTGATACACAACCAAGGAGATGCGTGTGCCAATAATCGTAGAGCTACATCCATCACGCTGTCGACAATGACAGGAATAGACATGTCTTCATTAGAAATAATGTCTTTGGCATTATTGCACACCTGCTCATCCGTTGATATGTCGAATCCAAAGGTTTCTTCAACCCAAGCCACGAATTCACCGTACGTGAGGTCCTCATTTTGTAAGAGGTATCTCAGGATATTCAGGAATTCGTCATCTGGATCATCGGGGAAGTAATCATCTGGAGTTGGGTCCCAGGGTAGATCAACAAACTCGATGCAGAAATCGTAGAATTCTTGAAGATCGGATCCCCTTCGAGACCAATCACAGACTTGACCAAGTTCTGGAACCAAACTGCCAATGTCAATCTCGGCGTCGTCGAGAAGGCCACACGTGTAGCCAATTGCCTCAGTGATTGTACCGGAATTGTATAGTCGCCCTACAACCTTCAGCATTTCTCTGATGAAGTTCTGCCACTCTTGGGGAATTATGGGAGACTCTCCATCAGGCTGCTGGGTGGTGCCAGGTCGTGTCTCTGTGCCCGCAGAGTCGGGATAGATGAGCATACGGAATACGGACAAATCTATCTCCTCTTCAACCGTTGGGTCAAACGCTCGGCTAATTGCTTCACAAAGTCCTTGATTGTTGTCAAAGCCAGTGATGTCGCCAACGGAAAATGGAAGCTGGAGAGACTCTTGCAAGAAGTCTACAAACGATGTGCAATAGCTTGCATCTCTCATGATAGAGTACATAGCTTCTTTGAATGTGTTGACCATACCGTCCAAAAGAGCTGGGTCTGCACCTTCAGCCACAGCCGCGATTGAATCCCGGCAGAGTTCATCACTGTTGTTATAATTTCCGAAAAAGCTGAACACGTCTCCCAGTAGTTTCAAAGGATCAAATTCCTCAGTCATGTCCATGCTGACATTCTGCATGACAGATTCAACCATTTGGTGGATCTGAGTTGAATTGAAGGGCGGAGCCTGCGTTGGATCGTCTGGTCCGCTGATACACAACCAAGGAGATGCGTGTGCCAATAATCGTAGAGCTACATCCATCACGCTGTCGACAATGACAGGAATAGACATGTCTTCATTAGAAATAATGTCTTTGGCATTATTGCACACCTGCTCATCCGTTGATATGTCGAATCCAAAGGTTTCTTCAACCCAAGCCACGAATTCACCGTACGTGAGGTCCTCATTTTGTAAGAGGTATCTCAGGATATTCAGGAATTCGTCATCTGGATCATCGGGGAAGTAATCATCTGGAGTTGGGTCCCAGGGTAGATCAACAAACTCGATGCAGAAATCGTAGAATTCTTGAAGATCGGATCCCCTTCGAGACCAATCACAGACTTGACCAAGTTCTGGAACCAAACTGCCAATGTCAATCTCGGCGTCGTCGAGAAGGCCACACGAGGTGCCAATTGCCTCAGTGATTGTACCGGAATTGTATAGTCGCCCTACAACCTTCAGCATTTCTCTGATGAAGTTCTGCCACTCTTGGGGAATTAT
This sequence comes from Acanthaster planci, assembly GCF_054643075.1. Classification (NCBI taxonomy): domain Eukaryota; kingdom Metazoa; phylum Echinodermata; class Asteroidea; order Valvatida; family Acanthasteridae; genus Acanthaster; species Acanthaster planci. The sequence goes on from NC_141781.1 coordinate 8,130,887, forward strand.
GGGAGACTCTCCATCAGGTTGCTGGGTGGCGCCAGGTCGTGTCTCTGTGCCCGCAGAGTCGGGATAGATGAGCATACGGAATACGGACAAATCTATCTCCTCTTCAACCGTTGGGTCGAACGCTCGGCTAATTGCTTCACAAAGTCCTTGATTGTTGTCAAAGCCAGTGATGTCGCCAACGGAAAATGGAAGCTGGAGAGACTCTTGCAAGAAGTCTACAAACGATGTGCAATAGCTTGCATCTCTCATGATAGAGTACATAGCTTCTTTGAATGTGTTGACCATACCGTCCAAAAGAGCTGGGTCTGCACCTTCAGCCACAGCCGCGATTGAATCCCGGCAGAGTTCATCACTGTTGTTATAATTTCCGAAAAAGCTGAACACGTCTCCCAGTAGTTTCAAAGGATCAAATTCCTCAGTCATGTCCATGCTGACATTCTGCATGACAGATTCAACCATTTGGTGGATCTGAGTTGAATTGAAGGGCGGAGCCTGCGTTGGATCGTCTGGTCCGCTGATACACAACCAAGGAGATGCGTGTGCCAATAATCGTAGAGCTACATCCATCACGCTGTCGACAATGACAGGAATAGACATGTCTTCATTAGAAATAATGTCTTTGGCATTATTGCACACCTGCTCATCCGTTGATATGTCGAATCCAAAGGTTTCTTCAACCCAAGCCACGAATTCACCGTACGTGAGGTCCTCATTTTGTAAGAGGTATCTCAGGATATTCAGGAATTCGTCATCTGGATCATCGGGGAAGTAATCATCTGGAGTTGGGTCCCAGGGTAGATCAACAAACTCGATGCAGAAATCGTAGAATTCTTGAAGATCGGATCCCCTTCGAGACCAATCACAGACTTGACCAAGTTCTGGAACCAAACTGCCAATGTCAATCTCGGCGTCGTCGAGAAGGCCACACGAGGTGCCAATTGCCTCAGTGATTGTACCGGAATTGTATAGTCGCCCTACAACCTTCAGCATTTCTCTGATGAAGTTCTGCCACTCTTGGGGAATTATAGGAGACTCTCCATCAGGTTGCTGGGTGGCGCCAGGTCGAGTATCTGTGCCCGCAGAGTCGGGATAGATGAGCATACGGAATACGGACAAATCTATCTCCTCTTCAACCGTTGGGTCGAACGCTCGGCTAATTGCTTCACAAAGTCCTTGATTGTTGTCAAAGCCAGTGATGTCGCCAACGGAAAATGGAAGCTGGAGAGACTCTTGCAGGAAGTCTACAAACGATGTGCAATAGCTTGCATCTCTCATGATAGAGTACATAGCTTCTTTGAATGTGTTGACCATACCGTCCAAAAGAGCTGGGTCTGCACCTTCAGCCACAGCCGCGATTGAATCCCGGCAGAGTTCATCACTGTTGTTATAATTTCCGAAAAAGCTGAACACGTCTCCCAGTAGTTTCAAAGGATCAAATTCCTCAGTCATGTCCATGCTGACATTCTGCATGACAGATTCAACCATTTGGTGGATCTGAGTTGAATTGAAGGGCGGAGCCTGCGTTGGATCGTCTGGTCCGCTGATACACAACCAAGGAGATGCGTGTGCCAATAATCGTAGAGCTACATCCATCACGCTGTCGACAATGACAGGAATAGACATGTCTTCATTAGAAATAATGTCTTTGGCATTATTGCACACCTGCTCATCCGTTGATATGTCGAATCCAAAGGTTTCTTCAACCCAAGCCACGAATTCACCGTACGTGAGGTCCTCATTTTGTAAGAGGTATCTCAGGATATTCAGGAATTCGTCATCTGGATCATCGGGGAAGTAATCATCTGGAGTTGGGTCCCAGGGTAGATCAACAAACTCGATGCAGAAATCGTAGAATTCTTGAAGATCGGATCCCCTTCGAGACCAATCACAGACTTGACCAAGTTCTGGAACCAAACTGCCAATGTCAATCTCGGCGTCGTCGAGAAGGCCACACGAGGTGCCAATTGCCTCAGTGATTGTACCGGAATTGTATAGTCGCCCTACAACCTTCAGCATTTCTCTGATGAAGTTCTGCCACTCTTGGGGAATTATAGGAGACTCTCCATCAGGTTGCTGGGTGGCGCCAGGTCGAGTATCTGTGCCCGCAGAGTCGGGATAGATGAGCATACGGAATACGGACAAATCTATCTCCTCTTCAACCGTTGGGTCGAACGCTCGGCTAATTGCTTCACAAAGTCCTTGATTGTTGTCAAAGCCAGTGATGTCGCCAACGGAAAATGGAAGCTGGAGAGACTCTTGCAGGAAGTCTACAAACGATGTGCAATAGCTTGCATCTCTCATGATAGAGTACATAGCTTCTTTGAATGTGTTGACCATACCGTCCAAAAGAGCTGGGTCTGCACCTTCAGCCACAGCCGCGATTGAATCCCGGCAGAGTTCATCACTGTTGTTATAATTTCCGAAAAAGCTGAACACGTCTCCCAGTAGTTTCAAAGGATCAAATTCCTCAGTCATGTCCATGCTGACATTCTGCATGACAGATTCAACCATTTGGTGGATCTGAGTTGAATTGAAGGGCGGAGCCTGCGTTGGATCGTCTGGTCCGCTGATACACAACCAAGGAGATGCGTGTGCCAATAATCGTAGAGCTACATCCATCACGCTGTCGACAATGACAGGAATAGACATGTCTTCATTAGAAATAATGTCTTTGGCATTATTGCACACCTGCTCATCCGTTGATATGTCGAATCCAAAGGTTTCTTCAACCCAAGCCACGAATTCACCGTACGTGAGGTCCTCATTTTGTAAGAGGTATCTCAGGATATTCAGGAATTCGTCATCTGGATCATCGGGGAAGTAATCATCTGGAGTTGGGTCCCAGGGTAGATCAACAAACTCGATGCAGAAATCGTAGAATTCTTGAAGATCGGATCCCCTTCGAGACCAATCACAGACTTGACCAAGTTCTGGAACCAAACTGCCAATGTCAATCTCGGCGTCGTCGAGAAGGCCACACGTGTAGCCAATTGCCTCAGTGATTGTACCGGAATTGTATAGTCGCCCTACAACCTTCAGCATTTCTCTGATGAAGTTCTGCCACTCTTGGGGAATTATGGGAGACTCTCCATCAGGCTGCTGGGTGGTGCCAGGTCGTGTCTCTGTGCCCGCAGAGTCGGGATAGATGAGCATACGGAATACGGACAAATCTATCTCCTCTTCAACCGTTGGGTCGAACGCTCGGCTAATTGCTTCACAAAGTCCTTGATTGTTGTCAAAGCCAGTGATGTCGCCAACGGAAAATGGAAGCTGGAGAGACTCTTGCAAGAAGTCTACAAACGATGTGCAATAGCTTGCATCTCTCATGATAGAGTACATAGCTTCTTTGAATGTGTTGACCATACCATCCAAAAGAGCTGGGTCTGCACCTTCAGCCACAGCCGCGATTGAATCCCTGCAGAGTTCATCACTGTTGTTATAATTTCCGAAAAAGCTGAACACGTCTCCCAGTAGTTTCAAAGGATCAAATTCCTCAGTCATGTCCATGCTGACATTCTGCATGACAGATTCAACCATTTGGTGGATCTGAGTTGAATTGAAGGGCGGAGCCTGCGTTGGATCGTCTGGTCCGCTGATACACAACCAAGGAGATGCGTGTGCCAATAATCGTAGAGCTACATCCATCACGCTGTCGACAATGACAGGAATAGACATGTCTTCATTAGAAATAATGTCTTTGGCATTATTGCACACCTGCTCATCCGTTGATATGTCGAATCCAAAGGTTTCTTCAACCCAAGCCACGAATTCACCGTACGTGAGGTCCTCATTTTGTAAGAGGTATCTCAGGATATTCAGGAATTCGTCATCTGGATCATCGGGGAAGTAATCATCTGGAGTTGGGTCCCAGGGTAGATCAACAAACTCGATGCAGAAATCGTAGAATTCTTGAAGATCGGATCCCCTTCGAGACCAATCACAGACTTGACCAAGTTCTGGAACCAAACTGCCAATGTCAATCTCGGCGTCGTCGAGAAGGCCACACGAGGTGCCAATTGCCTCAGTGATTGTACCGGAATTGTATAGTCGCCCTACAACCTTCAGCATTTCTCTGATGAAGTTCTGCCACTCTTGGGGAATTATGGGAGACTCTCCATCAGGCTGCTGGGTGGTGCCAGGTCGTGTCTCTGTGCCCGCAGAGTCGGGATAGATGAGCATACGGAATACGGACAAATCTATCTCCTCTTCAACCGTTGGGTCAAACGCTCGGCTAATTGCTTCACAAAGTCCTTGATTGTTGTCAAAGCCAGTGATGTCGCCAACGGAAAATGGAAGCTGGAGAGACTCTTGCAAGAAGTCTACAAACGATGTGCAATAGCTTGCATCTCTCATGATAGAGTACATAGCTTCTTTGAATGTGTTGACCATACCGTCCAAAAGAGCTGGGTCTGCACCTTCAGCCACAGCCGCGATTGAATCCCGGCAGAGTTCTTCGCTGTTGGTATAGTTACCAAAAAAGCTGAACACGTCTCCCAGTAGTTTTAAGGGATCGAATTCCTCAGGCATATCTGCATGGAGGGATTCTGTCCAAAAGGGCATCGGAGTAGAGGTGAATGGAGGAGATGCTGTTGGAGCTGCTGGTCCACTGTCACACAGCCAAGGAGATGCGTGTGCCAATAATCTCAGAGCTACTTCCATCCCGCTGTCGACAATGACAGGAATGGACATGTCTTCATTAGAAATAATGTCTTTGGCATTGTTGCATACTTGCTCATCCGTTGATATGTCAAATCCAAAGGTTTCTTCAACCCAAGCCACAAATTCACCATACGTAAGGTCTTCGTTACGTAGGATGAACCGCAACCATTCAAGAAATTCATCGTTCTCGGAACTGTCATCAGAATGCTCATTGTCTGTATCAGGATGGCCATCCCAAGGATATTTTACAACCGACAGGCAAATCCCCAGGAAGTCACTGCCTCCCTGAGGCTCCCTTGCCCAATCACAAAGTGGCATGAAATCTTCTCCCAGGAATGCACCTACTTTGCCAGTCTGGTTGAAGATACTGCACGCCTCCTTGACAACGTCTTTGAATGTTCCAGCATTTAACAAGCGTCCTGCCAGTTTTAGAATCTCTTGTTTTACAACGCCCCAATTGTCCCCTATCTCATTGAAATCATCAAATTGAAGAAGATTTTCCACTGCTGAGATATCAATGTTAACCTTCCTTGCAGGATCAAATGATTCCACGGTGGTTTCGCAAAAGTCACGGTTGCGGCCAAAACCAGATAAATTGGCAAAGGAGTCCTGAAGATCAAGAGACTCTTCCATAATGTCCAAGAATGTTTCACAGATGTCAACATCTTGCATCAAGTTGTGGACAGTTTCTTTCATGATGTCTACCATACCATCAACCAGTGCGGGGTTTGCTTCGTCAGTGGTAGCCTCTATAGACCTGCTACAGTATTCTTCGCTGTTCTCATAATGTCCTAAGAAGGTGAATAGCGCTTTAAAGAAACTAGATGATGCTTCATCGTCAGTGTTCATGTTGAAACCGGCTGTGATGGTCCTTGCTGAAGGTGGCATCTCACTCGATGGGTAAGGTTGTGTTTGTGTTGGTACAACGGATGGTGTTGGTTTATTTCCATAACATAGCTGGGGCGAAGCGTGAACAAAGAAACGCAGAGTAGCAGCAAGGGCTTTATCAAACACGGCACGCATAGTGAAGTTGTCATTTGCAACGAATCTGTCGGCGTTCTCGCAAACTTGCTCTGGTGAGGCTCGTGGATGAGAAGCAAACAAGTTGTAGAACAAAGTGGTAACATCATCCCTGAACATTAGCATGCCATCAAACAAGTCAGTGATTTTAGGACCCAATCGACCATTAATGTCATTTCCATATGCCGGGAAAAAAATTGGCCACCAACTGTCGATGTTGTAAATGTTGTGTAACCATCGGCCGTCATCGAAGAAATTTTTGCACTCTTCAATCAGTGGAGCTGGGTCTGGGTCAGATAGGAGACTACACTCCCATTCAAGCTCTAGGCTGTCGAAACGAGTACCACCAAATACAGTGCATGGGAAAAGGGCGGCTTCTCTGATCGTAGCATTGAACAATTTTCCTGCTATTAAAATAAATCCGACCAGGTCAAGTTGTGGCTCGTCGAAATCACCAGTAAATAAATCTGACAATGATTCAGAGTTGTGACGACTGAAGGCATATTTTATTTTGCCACACATACTAGCTGCATCAGGAAAGGTTCTATCCATGCGGTCGAAAAGATCCATCTCTGTGTTGACAACTTCAAAAAAGGCACCGCAGAAATTTTCATCCCACGTTATTGACAGAAGCCTGTCTCTCATAGAAGTAATGCGATGTCTTATGGAGTCAACATAATACTCCGTTTTTATTTCTCGACACATCTCCTCCTTTGAAGGGAAACCGCCCAAGAATGCAAACATTTTTGCAACAAGTCTACCTGACAATGGCCCCAAATGTCCCCTCTCCCATGTTGATCCCGAATCTTCGGAAAACCACCAGTTTGGATCACCAGGGGGCCACATTGGGCGGTCAGTTACGCCATCAGTTGGACCAGGAGGCCATGTTAGAGAGTCGCCATTTCCGTCATAGGGACTTCGGGACCACATTGGTTTGTCAGTTACTCCATCCCCGGGACTAGGGGATAGGTCTGGGAAGTCACTCGCTCTGCTCCCCTCTCTTGGCGTAGGGGTCCAACTTGGATAGGGGCCTTCGCGTTCAGTGGGTGTTGGCGAATGGTTGGGATCGTCACTTGCTCCCTCAGACGGAAACCACCATGGTCGATCAGTGACCCATCCACCATTCCAATCTCCTTCACATAACTCTGGGGCTGATTGCGCTAAAAATTCCAGAATTTTATCAACGATCTTGATTGTGACGTCCCGAACAGTCATAGTATTTTCATGTATTTTCCAACCAAACCTTTCGCAGATAGCTTGGGAATCTGAATCGTGGAGATCAAAAATTGCCTCCAGTAGCTGCTTCACATTCGGAACGGGCAAGGAATCCCGACCTGTGTCATCAAAGCCGATTGTGCTGTCGAACCACTCAGAAAACCAGGACTCTAGAAGTTCTAATTCGGAAAACCCATTCAAATGGGCAAAGAGTTTGTCAGAGAACCACCAAGGATCACCATCTGGAACTGAAAAGACATCATCATCGGGACCTTCTGTTTCCACTCGATCACCCGAGCCTCGATCGTTATTGTCACCAGAATTATCCATTGGACTGTGAGGATTTCTAGGGCCATCCCCTTGGTCGGACGGATCGCTGGCGCCCCCTGCTGGATGGTGAAAGTCACCAGAGCCTTCAGTCGGATCACGAAGACCACTACCATTCTGTGGTTCATAGGAATCACCCGAAGGGCCTTCTGGATCACGAGGATCGCCAGAATCTTCTGCAGGATCTCGAGGACCGCTAGGCTCCACGGTATCACGAAAATCTTCCGAACCTTCTTGCGGATCACGGCGGTCACCAGAACCCTCCGTTGGTTCCCTAGAATCTTCTGAATCGGGATAAAATGATTCGTCCTCTGGGTTTTGTCCGCACAGAGCAAGGCATTGCTGGATGAGCTCGATTGGAGTGTCCATTTCTAATGCTGCACACATCATCCGATCAGCGGTGCTCGACATCCCATTAAACGACTGGCAAAGCCCAACAAAACCATTACGAACCGTACCACTGTTTAAAAAGCTGCCTACGGCCCGTACTATTTCAAGAATCCTGACTCCAGCTAATGCCATACTCGATGCATCCGCTGAAACCTGGAGGTCTTGATCTTGGCTTCGTAAAACTTGCTGAATGTTGTTACACATTTCCTCTACCGACGGATAGCCCATTGCTGAGTGGTAACCCATCCATAAGCCAGACTCCTCCAGCCGACCTATGACGTCAACACACATGTTCCTGTCATCAGTGAGAGCTCTCAGTAATGCGGAGGTAGTTTCATTGACAAGTTGGTTTTCTAGCCTGTCTGAGGACATGAATTCCCCAGCTTCGTGGCAGAACTGTTGGGTGTCGCCACGTCCAGACAAGGTGGTAAACAACCGGAGAAGTAGCTTACCCAAATGAACCTCCCCGTCATCAGCCTCGTCACAGGACAGAAGAGAAAGTGGGATCAGCCGCTTGAGACCTGTGAAAGTGACGTTTCGCACCAGGTCACGGCCAGAGAGAGATCGGTTATAAATTATGCTACCAAGTCTTATGCAGGTGGCAGCATTGTTTTCTGAGAAGCCGAGAACTTCTTTTAGAAATTGAATTGGGTAGAAGTAACCGATTCCTGGTACGTTCCAGAAACCTCTGGAGTCCTCTGAGGAATTGTCGTCAGCAAAAGGGTTGGCTTCATCGTCTGGTTGGTTTAACTGATCGTCATGCGGTAACATTGGCAGATCGTGGCTCGTGTCGTCATCGGATTCATTCTCTTCTAGCCCTGTCCAGATTTCCTGGCAGACATCAGATACACCTTGCACTGGTTCTCCAGTGCGTAGAGACTCCAGAACCGGTTCACATACATCCTGGACTGTGCTGCCCAAGAGTTGAGATGCGAGAGGCCCAACTGCCACGCAGATTTCGCCGACTGCCTGCTTTACCGTGCCAGAATTCCAAGACCGAGCTGCAACGTCGATGAGCGATGATACTTCAACGCCCGGAATGATTTGACCGGCTACAGAGAAGATCCCACTGTCGCTTCCAATGAGACTGGCAGTGTCATTCCATTGGACCTCCCAGTATGAGTCTGGACTGGCGTCGCCTGGTGACGAAGTGACACCCTCCTCTGCAGGAGAGCCGGTTTCTTCCTGTGACCAAACACCGGAAGCTAACACAACCAGTGCAATGTACGAAACATAAGCAAACATGGAGGCCATTTGACTGAATTTTCTTACCGCAGTACTAGCTTCCACCTCTGCCCCGAGCTGGGTTCAAGGGGCCGTTTTCGATAACCCCTTGACGTAATGCTTGAAAATGCCGACGCTTTTAGCGGTAAAAATCTGTGAAAAGAAATAGGAGAAACAAACCGAAATATTAGACTCGTATCTGGCCACGTAGGACATTCAATCCCTCTCTCCTTTTAATTGTTACATTATACAATGCCCCCGTCAAGGCAGAGGGCGATGTCGATACGGCAACATACTCACAAGATAAAATGCATGGTTTGTACGTTTGCCCTAACCCTCTTCGGCGAGTTGCTGAGTAAACATGACCACTGGTTGGCGCAGAGGCTATTTTCTTTGAATAACATCATTATCAAACCGTTAAATGGGGTGGTTGTCTGTCCCCCTTTATATACATGTCGTAAATGGCCCTACGTCACAATTGTGAGATTTTTAAATTCTTGACTAGGATGTTGAGTTAAAAATAAAAAGAATACAATATCACGTGCAGATATTGTGTTTTGCTCGAACAACTCTTTATAATCGGTGGAAAAATAAAGAATATACACATTTTCACATCTTTCATGAAAGTGGAAGCACAAAGAAACAAATGAAAGCAGTATTAGACAGTCTTCTTATCGCCGCGGTTTTATCATACTTTGATTGAAATAACCAAAAACAGTGTGATACAACAAAGACGAAGGCCCTGAACAGTACTTCCCGAAATCATATAACCAATTTTGCTGTTCAACACCCTAGGCTTCAACTTTTGTGCACAGATAGTGAGTTTATACACAAAATTGCCTTGTTATGATAGCCAGCTTTGGCTGGGATTTTGCGACTCTTGATGGCATTATCCAATCGCCCCAGCGGCTGACTGAGATCTAATGAGGAAACTTACACCGAATCACCAACCAGTGTCCTCTATCCCCGAAGTACACGCACTGTATGAAAGACATTCGTGACAGAAAGGTGTACATTTACGCTTGCATGTGTATGTGGGACCGAAAGTGCTGTTGTGTGCAGAGATGTGGACAAAATAATGAGAGAAAATTCTAAGTTTGTAGCACCAGTAAGCAATTAATTGTAACCGAAGCAGGATGACCTGACCAAGGTGTTTGACTAGATTCTAAAAAAAAATAGATTATATGACTATACCCATTTTGACCATTGAATATGAGAAACTGCAATTTGCTGGCAATTAAAGAAAAGTACATGTACAAATTAAAGAACCACCCAGCACTATGTTAAGAGCTGTCAAAACGCAAGATAAAGCAAACGACTTAAGAGGCTCGCTTGTATAATCATAATAAGGAGATTATTGAAACGTGGAGAAAATCCATTGAGACGCCAAGACTAACCGAGTCACGCATGCTCTCTGGAGTTTAGACGTAAATCTTTCAAAAAGGGAATGTTGAGAGACATGTACATGGAGTAAAACCATTTGCCGATGGGCAACAAATGTCTTGATCATTGTGAAAACAATTTTCATTAATTAAGCAACACCTGCCTTGACCTACGGCGTCTTTAGCAACGACCAGCAGGCCCCGTGCATAATGCGTGGTACCCATAGCAACGGTCTGGTCGTCGGCCACGAAGACGGTCTGCGTCAAGTCTTCTGCTACGGTGTAATGGGGAGTGCTTCAACATGATGGGCTTCTAGGAACATGTGTGTGACCCAAAGATTTAGAAGTAAAGTGCCAATATTCCCGTTAAGATAATTCTAGCTAAGGTGACAACAGACTTAACTGCCTACGGACACGTTCGTGTGTGTCCTGTTACAACTAAACACAACGTTTTTGAACAGTTTCTTTGTAAAAGATTTTGTAGTCATTCAGTCTAGAAAGGACATCTCAGTGTAGAGAGTAAAAATGCACAGTAAATGTACTGACAGTTATGACGTATTATTAATCAAACACAATTGGTCATGTCCATCTTTAGAAAAGATCTCTTTTACGTATACAAAAATAAAACAAATAAGATTCAGGTTTAATGTAACAATATAATCACCTTTAAGCCTATTTCATCCTCGCTTTACGGATGCTTTTGGTATGTTTTCCTGAAAAATGGCAGTTGGTGGGAACCGTGGATTGAAATAAAACTCTGTACACTTTTATCGATCTTATCTCGTGGAAAACTAAGCCACCGTTCTCTCCAAAATGGGGAAAAGGAAAACTCCTTTGTTGCAGGACAAACGGGAGACCAGTTTTGTTTAAATGGCACTCCCTAGACCAGTCCGTGTGTGGCCGTCACGCTTTGAAGTCAGTGCATAATGGAAGTTCAGGGTTCCTGAGGCATAAATTTCACTGTGCTTTCTGGTATGAGTCTGATAAATATATGGTCGAGTGCGTTAGAATTCGTGCTTTTTAAAAGGTTGAATTCTTCATGAACCTGTGTGGGGTAGTTGTGCGCAAAGTCACTGCACAGTATAGATTAGTCGATACGGAGTGTTTACTGTAACCAACAACGTTACTATGGAGTTGGTGTGAAAGAGACACTGAGGAATCGTTCATCTTTGTGCAACGACTGCGGCCACTACCTGGCACCAGAATAAAAAAGAAAAATAAGGCTCCAGCTCTGCTGTTGTGGAAGTGTTTTCATCCCTAAAGTACGCTGCTTAGAAAGGGTGGACCCATTTACCCGCAGTACAGGACATTAATCTGACTCGAACCGGCCAACCGACCACAGTAAGCCCGGTGGTCGAGTGGTAAGGCATCTTCTCTAGTGGGCTGTTGGTCATGGGTTCGCGTCCCACCCGAGTATGCTTGCGAGCATTCAGTGGTAAATATCAGCTGGGGAAGGGCACAACAACCATATAAAACGAAAACGAAAATAGTTTATCCGCCATAATTATGTACTTGCTAAAGGGCCAAATATTTCATTCCCAGTGCATTAGACGGAAGTATTTCTGCACGACGATCTCAGGATCCAGCACAGTAAAAAACTAGCTGCCAAGAACACCTAACCATTTCCCGTGATCTAACTGAGTCTCCTATGCTTCTCTGGGTTCACTTAAAAAAATAACGGAAACTTAATCATCATTATAACGTGTTTAGTTGTACCAACTACAATAATATTTAGAAAGAAAAAATTCACCTCTTTTGTATTTTTCCTTACGCGGTACGATTTTGAGTTTTGAATTTATGTCCGGACTTAAGCCTCTTGACATCGTATTGACTAAACTTACTGCGAGTACTTTCTGCGAATGCAAGTGCGTGTTTTTTTTTCAACGTACCAATATGTTTGGATCATGTTGGCAAGAGAATAACCAAAAGGTGATTGTGAAGATTTTCAGTATTTGGAGTATTTTGGTTATTCACGATAATAAAAGTTACACTTCTTGTTCCGATGTTACCGATAATCAAATTATATCCTTCTCAACATTCTTTGTTTTATTTCATCGACTGGAAAATTACATTTCGTTAACTAGTTTTGGCAAAACTCAAAACACTACCGTATTACAGTGAGAAGAAAAGAAACATATTACAAAAATGTGTGTGCTTTTCTTGAAATCTATAGTTTGCCTATAAGAAGGGCAACAGTAAAACAAAAGTTCAGTTTAGTTTTCATAAAGTATTTATTCCAAGTACTTTCATCACCACACAGAGACTTCCTTTTCAATTTTGTGCAGTTTTTCCAAGTGAAAGAATTTATTGCGAAAGTTGGCACAAAAGCTTTCACTATGTGTAAATTTTACTTTCTGCACGATGTGCCTTTTACCTTGCGTAACGCAGTGTACAGATCGAAAGTGAGGTTTAGTAGGGCAATATCGACGAAAACGATGTATGATTAGAGACCTGGGTTATCGGTTGTATGAGGTTTCCTCTATAACGTCTAGATATTGACGCGATACAGCCCCAGCCAAGCATGACTGCCCCGGATTGCTCTAAATAGATCGATCCTGTCTAACGTCGTCGGACCTGACCTTGCGCACGTTTTCAGTGCGCGAAATCTGAGCCTAAAATGATCGATAGACAAGAAAAGCTACCACCTTCCAGAAATCGATACTTTTCCAAGCTGCCTTGTGCTTATACTTGTGCTTACATTGTTCATCTATTGGTACCTGGGCACGGGAAGGTACAATAAAAACCAATACTTGGGATTGACAGTGTTATCATAGTGTCAACTCATATATAACGGCCCAAACTGGGCAGCTTTGATTTTATGGATACGTGTAGGCATCACAGGATTCATCATTTTACAGTCTTGCGCCATATCTTTTTTTTTACCGTCACCAGAAAGGCAAATCTGAAGCTATCTCCTCATGGATTCACAAGAACATGTCGGAAGGATTCAGTGTGCTATGTTTAAAAGATTTTAACCTGGCAAGTAAATTATTTAACAACAGGCTATGTTTGCTATCCAGAGATAAAAGATTCGTAATTTGTTGTGAAATACTAACTTATGGTTACGGACTAGTAAAGAAAGAAAACAGAAATGTAATTTGTGTTCTGTACTTGACATAGCAGATCGATTATTCGAACAAATTTATTATTCCAGTTACCAGATGTAACGTTTTTAACTTATTTAATGCACATGGCAAGAGCTTTTCCTGATCGCGCATGTCTAAATATATCTCAAAGATTTTTTTTGGAATTCAAGATATTGCTTAAGAGAAAAAAATCTCTGGAAAAAAAATTAATTAAACTCTATGAATAACACTGAATGTTCTTTCACTTCAAGAACTTACTTACACATTGTCTGTCATATTTTAACTTCACGGACAGTCCTAATCAAAAGCGAAACTGCTTGCATCTTTATCAATACCATAGATCGTTTTGAAAGGCAGTACATTTTTGAGAACATTTTACCTGGTTTCTTCCTGATAAATACATACACTACAAAAAGAGGAGCCAAAATACTTGAGAGACAAGAAATAATCTCAATTATAATTGTCTCAATTAATTACAAACTACAACACCCCTTCATCACTTTACTCATGCCTACTATTCATCTTTAAAAATTCATTTCTGTAGTAGGTCTACGTCTAGAGAGACTTAATATATATTTCTATTTGTTTTAAAATGGTGGGAAATTGTTTCCGTTTCGGGTTTAAAAGTTACGAAATAAACATGTAGACTTCATTGGATAGTGTACAATCGCGAAAGTATTTTAAGACTAGACAAATCAAAAGAATCATTCAGTAACGAAACAATTATATATTTCTTCTTCAGGCAATCGGTGAATCATTTGTACACCGCTTACCGGTACGAATCAGCTTATGTAACCTTAAAGACATTGCTGAAATCCTGGGGCAAAGTGCTTCTCTTCAAGAGAACGGTCAAACGTAAAGACGCCTATGAATCAAAAGACTGAAATATTCACCCCAAGAATTCGAGAAGGAATGTCTCGTGGTTTTTGACAGACGAGGAAAACACGAAGTCATCTTTATCAGGTTGGACAATCAAAAATACTTAATTTCAGTTCATTGATTGAATTAAAATCAAGAGATTTGTCCTTTTATATTGTTATATTTATTTATTATGTTATATGTTATATTTATAACCATCGTATATTAGCAAAGGCTGGTCAAAAAATCGTAGGTCTAATTAAAGAAACAAAATAGAACAGCAGAATCAAAAACTACTCGACGCTAGCTCACTACAAGAAGCTATAGCTTCACAAACGCCCGTTCGGTTTCAACGCCTTTTGTGAGAGCCAATACCTAAACCAAAGTCTCCTCCTAAACTATTTCTTGACTATTTTAATCACTGAAGTCAAGTTCTGCAATAATGCTCATTCCTCTTTCCTTCTCTCGTTGTTATCAACTAAGTTTCCAATTAACAGATGACACATCTGGTTTCATTTGATCAGAGTATTTAATCACCCCCCCCCCAAAGCGGCTGTCTTGGAATAATGTGAAACTCAATTGTAAGTTATGCAATACAATTTCCTACGTGGACAGACGAAGCTCCATGAACATATAATTAAAAGGCGGTCGTCTGGGATGCACTCAGAACAGTTTTTAAAGACGATTTATCAGGATTCATAAAAAGGAAAATCTGAATATGGCCTTATTCTGGCATTTAACAAAATATTCACATTACATAATTGTTTTCTCTAATAGTTCATTTGGAATTAGTGAATTTGGAATCAACATCTATGGTTACAAATTAAATGTCTTTTATTGTAAATGAATTTTCTCTTTGGTACAAAACATCTGTTCTTAGCTTTCTTAGTTTCTTAGCTATCCCGACGTTTAGCTTACAGATAAGCGGAGAAATTGTTCCCTTGCCAAATTTAATTCAATTGTGTTACCTTCAAGCTTCCTGCATAGGCCTAAACTCTGTTCGCGTCGACGCTCAGATTTATCTTTGAATCATCAGTTTCAAATCGGAATTTCCTTCCAAGAATGGCTTTTTTAAATTATTGCAATGGCTATTAGGTGTATGCATTGTAAAATATAATTTACAATGGCTTAAGTTTGGTTTTGCAAAATTCCAAACGTTTCAGGCTTGGAGACGCTGCATTAAATTCATCATCCTTTGAACTTTCTGACGTACAGGACCCCAACAAACTCTGCTCTTAAAATGGAACTTAAAACAATCTGTCAGAAAACTCAAATATGAAAAGAAATGGACTCACAAATCACTAGGTGTTGCATTAGCGGCACATTTTTCTCACAATTAATATCCCTGTGTCATCCGATGCAGGAGATGAACGGACAAGGCAGGTGGAGTTCAGCCTCGGCGTGGAGGAACAGCCGTTGACCAAAAGCCAAAATGTCCGTGAAGGTGTCACGCGCTGCCTGCCTGCCTGCGCCGCTCACTGCTAAGCTGACTCGCCGCGGCCACAGTCGAGTAAACACTGGCAAATAATGGCCTTACGAAAGACGTCCTCTCTCGTTCATACCCAAATTAGTGTATTGTGATTGGACTGTGTATGTGTATCATATCCATGGTAGCAAAGTACCAACTTTGGTTTTGGATTTGCCAGTCATGAATGCCCGTCATCAGTATACACGTACCTCTATGCTTTTGTCAAGATGGGTTTATATGGGACTGGAGTGAAAGTGATTAGTGATGATTGTCTGCTAAAAGAGAACAAAAGTTTGATAAGGATATAAGGATACACAGGCTCCACGTCAACTTTGGCTTGTACCTTGTAGTTCAAGCTCCCAAACGGTCTGAACTCAACTGGGTGTTGATGAGAGTAGATTGGAGTTTAATGGGGGTTTTGGACTTTCTGTTTGTCTTGAATGGAGCTTTAAAAAGCTGTGTCGAGAGACACGCTGATGGTTTGCTGTGGCATTCCAAAGCAAAATGGCAAAAAAATTTAATAAAGGGGATAGATGTATGACGGCAGACTTCTAACTGCTTAATAATCGCGGGTTCTCATGAATCTGATAATTTTTCTGTTTGAGATGCAAATTAGCATTAATATCAATGTTCCCAATTATGATCTTATTAAAGGGGTAGTTAATCGTGGTGTCTGCCGTCTGGACTCAATAGAATTCCAATTGAGATCAATGAGCATCATAGTCACAGAGGATTTAGCTCGAAAGTCGCCTCATATAAACCTGGCTGCTCTTCGTTGTACTATCAAAGGGGGGAAAAGGTCGCTCGGGACGCCCTGGGACGGCAAAATTGACAATCCTTTTCCCTAGCTTGCAAAAATCGCCACTAGCTAAGGCGTAAAAGTGACCTCCATTTTGGCTTATCTGTTTCAGGAGATTTCAGTACTGCAGTATTTTCGGATTAAATTAAGCTCTACTGGTAGCTTTGCTACTTAACCGCATTTTCAATAGTGACTGTGGAAAGTAGATCTTAACGAAAACTAAGCCAGCAATGTGATCAGAGCAATTGCTCAATGCTGCCTTTATTTAAAAGTGAGAAATAACACCCTTCCATTTTTATGCAGTGTAACTACAACCATAGCGTGGTGTAACTCGAATTCAGTACACTCGCCTTCCAGACTGTGTTAACGTATTTATATGTCACATCGGTTTGTCTTTAAAAAACAGGCGAAACATTCAAGTTCAATGCACCGTGATGACCGTTTAGCTTTTCTAAGAAAAAAAACTCGTATCTGAAAGAAACGGTTTTATATCAGCTTATATCAAAACATGACACGCTTAGCCTGCTCAGCGTAACCAATTAACAGCCTCAAACGTGCACTAAGCACGAATGAACGTTTTTGGAAGCTAATGGGATGTGAACGACTCAAATGATGTAAACGCCATTTAATTTCTCTCAAATTTCAATCCCATCGTCGAACAGACACGGCTTATGTATCAATTTTCAACCAGAATCACATTATACGCAACTGTACTGGACAGGGTACTGAGGGTACATTGCCCGTAAAGAGCACTCCGTAGCAATTTAAACTTCTAGGAACAGAGTGTCTTGTACAAAATATCACCATCCTTGAGAAATTGTTTCATATGGGGTCTTTTATAAGGGTTCGTTATAAATTCAATACCTGGCGATTTTTTTGTCACGATCATTGGTGAAATCATATTTGTCACCCGAAAATCCTGTTATTTTTACAGCTTTTTCCTGTTCATCAAAGCAATTAAAATAAATTCATACGATGAAACCCAGAGAACAGAGAGGTAAAAAGTCCTAATATATAAATGTCAATATATTGAAAACAGAAAAGTGCATTATAAAATAAAAACCCTCAACAAAGACGCCCATGAAAATTTCATAAACAACAAAAAATTTAGTCTTTCAAAAATAAAAAAAGTAAACAACCACAGACGTACGATAGAACCTCCCCCATATCCACACCAAAACAACCCTCGACCAATCTCAAGATTCAGTCAAAGCAAACACAGAACCAACCACTAAAGAGCAAATATTTCAAACAAATCGAACTCTACGAAAAAAGACCCCCCCCAAATAAAAGACAAAACGAAAAACCTACAATAAAAATAAAACAAAAGAACAAATAATGCTAACAGTCCGATTGGCCACGTCAGAAATAAAATCGACAAATATTCAGTTAACCTTCCAAACTCATCAAGTGTGTCAGACATTGAACGCCAACTGAAAGGTATAGTTGAAATCAGCCATACTTATGACGTTGTGGACACGTTTCATAAGCGTGGGAAAGATCTGTTGAAATTAATTATCGACATCTTTGAGGAGGGAAAGCTGCGCTGTGATTTTTATATGAGCCCAACAAATTGTTTCTAAACACAGATTTTCTGTTATTCGTCAAGCGCAGTAAGACATCGGGCTGGGGAGGTGTAATCACTAGAGGAACAGATAACTTGAACATGCACTAAAAACTAGCAATAGTCGCTGGTCCAGTAGGTGGGGGTCACCCCCCCGCCCGCTCTGACACCCCCCCCAAATAAATAAGAAAAGAATAACAATCAAAGTAACACATGCAATAAAAAGATGACACCCCGTAATCGTTATTACAATGTATCAGTGAAATTGCAACGCATTATCTACGTGTCCTCTTGTTGGCAACAACGGGACGTTTAAAAAAAGCTGATGAGCCTGACCCCCCCATTAAATTCATGATTCAACCCTTGAGCAGTTTTTGCGCTGGCGTACCAAAGCGGTCGGCAAAATGCTCCGGAGGAAAGTGTAATCTTTTTCTCTCTAGGAACACGGTGAACTGTCTCCTCCACATCCTCAACTCTTTTAAAACCTGCATCCTTTTCGAGTCATAATGGTCACCAGTTGGGGCAAATTTTTGTCCAATTGTAAACTTCACTGTACAAATTGATGTTGATTGATAATAATGCCAAACAGGATGGAAAATTCTATCTGCTTGCGAAGGATGATGACTTCCAAGACCTTCTTGTGTAACTGCTCCTTGGCAGACGGGCTATTTTAGTCATGCTTGTGTAACAAAACAGGCTGCGGCAACGTTGCACGGAGGCTGCAAACCCAAACAGTCGCGGGGCAACTATTGTTCCACGCTGCAATCCGTCAAATTTGCTCTATTGATTTGTCACAAGATGTGCCTAGTACCGAACAAATTAATTAAATCAAACTATCAAGAATGCTGACCCCCGTGCTAGCGGCGTTGAAGTCTGCGTGTGGCTCCTGCTTTGTCGTGCGAAAGTGGGATGTTAACAAAGAAAAAGGGGAAATAGCAGTTAAATTTCCACAAAAGAGCAGAACACGGGAGGTAAGAAATTCACGGATCATGTATTGAATTGGCTCGTAGTTTCTTTTTCAAATAAAAAATGGTCCTTGGAAACTTTATGGGTGGAAAAAGCGAAAATGTTTTATGCACCGCAAGGTGTCATTAGTAAATTGGTGTGGGGACCAGTCCCCATAGAAATATTATTGATGACCGCACTATCGCCCTCTGATTTTGTTTGTGTGTTGTATCGTCACAATGACTGCCCTGAAGTCTTTCACTGGCCAGTCTGAACCGGTAGAGAGAAACTATAGACGAAATAAAGAACCCTCAAAAGTAAGCCAATAGCACCAGAGTATATCACAACATTTCTAGTGATCCTGCGGCAAAAACCAATGGGAGTCGACTTGAGAACTCATCGGACGGCCTCTACAATCGTGAGTACGGGTTTTAGCGGACAATTGCGACCTGCAGATTTGTTTTTCTTCTTAAAGTTCTGAAGCCCTGGACTTTCTCAGTTTCAGTTTACTGACAGTGGTACAAAACGGTAAAGCGGATTCGGCGTGTCAGAAAGGTAGGGATGGTGAACGACAGTGAACCCGGAAAACCGGCGGACATAAAAATAAAAAGTGTGTCTTTCAAGTTATCAAGTAACAATTTTAAAAACAGAGGAAAAAAAAGGGAAAAAGAGGAAGTAATTCTCCAGCAAATATATACAAAAAAATATAGCCCAAAAAAGAGCAAATGGGGAGGGGCTGCTGGGTGTTTGTGTGGACGGTTAATGCAAAGAGAGGAGTATTCTCTCTTATTTTTGATAGACGCGATACAATCTTTCGGCTTCCCACTGGGACTTGCTCGTCTGTGATGGTGGAGTCAAGGACATTCGATATTGCGAGTTTGCCGACAGCACAAGAATATGAATCTACTGATTAACCATAACCTTAGAGATGATTTTTCTGACTGGATTTACTCTCACATTCTGCAGATATATACTTGCTGTGCAAGGGGCAATTCTGTAGACTGTATAGTGACAAGCTCTAAACCTAGAAATGACATCCTCAGCATCTAATCCATCATGCTTTTTCTTGTACGCTCCTGATTGCAGTTGGCAAGGGCGCATGAGCGGTAGCAACATGTGTCTTCAGCTGCAAGTGGTCACCAGACCTGATGACGTTGCCGTATCTCGTTGGGAACTTTGGCCATTTCGGACCTGGTCAAAGTTATTGGAAAACAGCCGGTCCCTTGAGTGGTACCCGCAATATAAAGCTTACCAAACAACCCATTTTATGGAGGGCGCCATGCATTGAAGCAAAGTAACCCCTACAGAGCAGCCACCTCTTTTTCACTAATGATCAAATTTATCTTGTGCACAAGTAGGTGACCATCATTCCTCTTGGCAAAATTTGGGTTCTTGATTTTGTTATGTTCAATATGCTTTTGTGAGACACTTTTCCTGTTAAGAGTAAATATCACTTTCATAATGCAGTTTAAGATATGTCATTGTTTGAAAATCTAATTATTACATGAGATCTTACAATAATTAAATTAGATTTTACCTGTCAAACATTGATTTGAAATCCTGAAATTTCAAAATATCGCTTGCTCAAAAAAATCTTCCAGTGAGACTTACGTATCATGCACTACAGAGCACAAAACCTTACAAAACTTTGCCGACCCTTCACCGTACAGGTTTCGCGCTACGCGCTCACAAATCACATTCCCCACAAAGAGATTTCATTTTCTGGCCACCTTAGTAGAAGTATCTTCCTAGGCATCGGATGTGCCTTCCAATGGCAGTTAGCCTAGCAAGTGTAGTCCCACGAAGGAGTGAAATGCGTGTAACATCACGTGCTCATGGTCATAATTAAATTATTGTTTTTCCACGTGACGAGCACCACCAGGTACGACCCAGTACAACGCGATACCACCGGGTCGGCCTCGTCAGGCCTATATAGCTGGAGTCAGCAACGTGCTTACATTCCATTTTTCAAACGGCACCCAGCATGATGGACCATACATTCCGTAAGGTTGACCATACACTTTGTCTTTGAGGGAAATTTTGTATTGCTTAAGCAAATCCACCGACTAAATTCCCAGGATGATCTTAGGCGGAACTCAACGTCATCTGTTGCTGCTCATGGTGATGAGCTTTCTTACTTACATGGGTGTAGTCTGCGGGATGTCTGAGAAAGGTAAGTCCTCAGGAGCTCAGCTAGGCCTAATTGAGTCGAGAACTCAATTGCCGAAACCAAGAATAAAATTAAGCTTCTTTCAACACTGAGCTTCAAACACAGCGCGTCTTTCGAGTTTAACCCCGAAGTTCTCCAACTTCTTACTTTTTGTGAACCAAGGTTCTTTGCCACGGGAGAGCATTGGCCATGCACTGATTACAAATGTGTTTTAAAACTTTGAGCTCACGGTAAAGCCAGTGTAACTACATGTAGTTACATCTTTGTACTCGTACAAATAGCGTTACAGCATTTCATATGAATTCCAAGTGCCGGGAGTTCTGTAGGATCCTTGTCTAAAACTTGAGCCAAAAAGAGTCTCAACAAGAGACAACGCGATAATTTACGAGAGTGTTGTGCATTATTGCTAGCGGCCCTGGGGTTCTGACAAGCTTTGAGTGTGATTTATCGGTTTCACCTTTTTCAGCTGGCATAAATAAAAATAAAAAATAATAAATAAATCAGGTAATGTTTCAAGTTACCGGGGGTCGAGTTGATGTCATAGCTTTGCCCTCCTGTCATTGACTTTCCATGGCAGTGAAGGCAGAGATCGACAGACGGAGAATAAACTGTTTACAGACAAGACCACCGGATGTCACTGTGATCCCACGCATAATCCAAGGGCGTCTCTACTAGTCTGTTTCATGTAGGCCTATATCGCCTGTTACTTGCACTACTCACGACATTTTGCCTTTTTACGGCTTGAAATATGTTCCGACCGTATTTCCCCATCACTGCCAAGTTTTGCCATTCCGGGAGGGGGGCCGGGGGGCGATTCAAGTCAGAATTAGTCCCAGTTGATCGTGAAAGGCGACCTCTCGCGGCACGAAGATCGGACCTTTGACAAAAATGTAAACAGCGAACGCACCGTAGTTCGGAGAGACGGCGAATGTATGACATGCATGATGTCAAGCGTTTGATAAAAACTAGGTGTCTAATTTGGTATGTACATGCATTTCGTCCAAACTGAAACTGAGTTTTGTGGTGATTATGATATTTTTAATTTAAAGATTGCAATCAACCACGAGACGTGAAAAAATCCAAACCCTGCCTAACGATGGTCAGAGCAAGGACTCTATCTTGCTCTTTCTTCAACGTCATGCAGATCTCCTTGGGAGATTACGGTGGCGCACTTGACACATCTCAGCTGAGAATATCCCACAGGCAACTAACACTCAAGAAGAGCTTCAAAGTGGTTAATTTGTGGTAAATCATTGTTACCTCCAAACTACAGATGTTATTTATTAGTTTTGGTAGTTATTTATTTGGGGGCGCATTTTAAAAAGTTTATTTTGCACTTCAAATTAAATCAGAAAATCAAAGTAGAATTTCATTGGAACTTTCTAGTGGGTATGTTGAACGTAACAGTAACATAAGAACTTCATAAAATTTCACTTACTGTGAAAGGTAAGGTAAAAATATTGTTCTTAAGGTACTAGAAAACAAAATTCAAAGTGTGCCAATTTACTTCAAGATTTCAAGTCAGCTAAAGGGCCAAAGGTGCAGAAAATAAAATTGACTTTCAAGCTTGGAAAAAATTCCCAATCTCATTTTCAGAAGCCCTTAGCAAGAGGGACTCTCCACACATAGGCCTAAAGGGAATGTTACCGTGTGGCTCACTATATACGGAGGTAGTTCAGTATGAGACACGTTATGGGGCTATGTTAGGGGCCATGCCATGTTAGAGTAAATCAACAATATTCAAATTTATGAAAATAAAAAGTGCTGATAGGTGTTGTCTCTGATCAAACTCAAATTATTTTTATACATTTTTAGATAAATTCTTCAAATTCTTTCAATTTCTTCAATTCATTCACAGTAAAGCAATGTACTCTTTGTTTCAATGCACAGACTCTTTTTGCGAGCCCATCACCCAACCCATCTGCACAGGCTCCCATGTCATTCACCGCCATACAGCCACACCAATCACTGTACCCACTCTGGCCAGCAATGATGGCTCTAGCATTGCCTATCACACCCAGAAGGAGGCCGCGGCTGAGATCCGCAGGTACCGCCCCTTGCTGGACAGGGCCAGGAGTTGTAGGGAGTTCCTGCGCCCCTTCCTGTGTGCTGCCTACCTGCCAGCCTGCAGTCCGGCGTCCACTGAACCCATCCCGCCCTGCCGTGACCTGTGTGAGAGGGCATGGGGGAGGTGTCGTCGGGCCATGAGGCATCTTGGGCTGACCTGGCCTGGGATGCTGGATTGTGGGAAATTTCCATCATGGGAAGAGAACCCAAGCTGCCTGTCAGGTAATGGACAGGGGTGTTCCCGAAATCTGCCCCTACTTGACGCAAGCCATTCACAGACAAAGAAGAGACAGGTGGAAGTGAATCATTTTGTCTGGGCACAGAGAATGCTATGTAATGCTATGCAAAAGCACATTGACCATCTCTTGCTCCTGCATGGACCAGAGAACCTAATTCCAGTCTTGTCTAAAAGTTTACGTAGCATTGTCACTAATTCAGTGGCTACAAGCATTGTGATATTGTGCAAAGGCACTATGTCAGGACAGTCACTCCACTATCTGTCATTAATTGGGGCCATCAGGAATGTCTAGTTAACTGTCATTGGATTTGTCTTTTAGCACTCCCTGCGTAAACTTTTCCCGTATGTCTGAAATTCTGGGCAAAAATGTTGGAAACAGTCCCTGTAGTGCTCAGTTTTGAATTAATCTGTTCAAAAAGGATGTGAGGAAGTGTAACAGTTTCTTCATGAGGCCGTCAATTATGAACTATGCCGGGCCAATATCAGATTTGTGATCACTGACACACCTTCCAGATAAATAAAAAAACAGGAAATAAGATTGCCATGTAATGAAAAAAAATGACATTGTGGCCCCAGCACTGAAAATGTCAAATAGATATTGATGCCCCAGCTTTGACTTACCATGCTTTACTACATTGTTTTTCATTTCCCATACTGTACATATGGCATTGCTTTTAGAATTCTTCTTTCACTATCGACTCTCTTTAGAAAGACTTTGCCTCAATGTTGATAGTCAAACTTTCTAACAGGAAAGTGGTAATTGAATCTAAACTGGTCTTAGCTTTGTTGTTTAACAATTTTGTTCTTGTAAATTGTGTCTGCTTATCAATTTTGTCGTTTTCTCTCTAAATGCTTTGTCGAAATGTTTCATGTTCTTGATTCCCTTTGCATCTTACCTTGACCCTCAGCCCTTAACATTGGTCCGCTCGACGTCATGTCTCACCAACCAACCATGGTCAGCGTGCAGTGTTCCTATGACCTCTCACCTTCAGCGCTACCCCAGTGGCTGATGCCAGACGGCACACCGGTATCAGGTCAGGCACACTCTTATGGGGTTATTCTTTTTGTTCATGCATTTTCATAGCATGGATAGAATTAGACTGGTAACTGTCGTTACTAGTCTCCTATTTAAAATTACAAACATGTAAGGACAGGCACACCGTCCTCCAACACTTCTGTCTGTCAATTTTGCAAATTTGCAAACTCGAAATGTTAGATTTTTCACTCCTTTAAAAACTACAGTGGCTTCAAAATATCATGTGAGTCGTGTTTTTACTGCCGTGGTCCATGTGTTAGTCAGAAGCACCGTTTCCCCCGTAAAAATTCTGCCAGGTTCTATGCTGTTTCAGTGAGCTTGGAAGTGGTTCTCATTGACTCCTTTCCACTTTGAAATTCACTGCATGGGATATACGTTTTGTGGTGATGTCACAATATTATGCAAATTCCAGGCTCACTGAACATATAGTCTAACAGGTTGCCCTCTCTTGTGCATTAAAGTTCATGAATATGCAAGTTCCAGCGAGTGCTGCCAACTACATGTGTACATGATGGCATAAGGACTTACTCATTGTATTGCACTTGTGTATATGCCAAGTGCCTGCATATCACTACATAATGCCTGCACCTATATTTCATGCAGTAAGTTATAGTCAGGAAAGAACCACTATAATAAGGGTTTTCATTACCATTAGCACCCTGTTCCTATTAGGACACAAAGTCTACATTTTCGAAACAACTTACCTAAATTAGTTAGCGGTGATGTCCTCTTTCATATCAGAAAGAAAAGAGGGAGGGGCTTTGGCTTTTTAAGGGAAATTATGGGGTAAAACGGCAGTGTAAAATGACGTGACAAAGAGCTGTGAACGAAGATGAATCCACGCTTGTAGCCTGGTTCCTTGACTTGGAACCATAAAAGTTTCTTTTTTGAAATTCATTATATCCGCAATGAGTGGGTAACCAGATGTGAGCCAAAACTGGCTCAATGCAGTTGTCTTTCGCCGAGCTCGAGTAAAAAAAATCTGGTTTTCTTGCTTAAATATTGTTAAAATTTACCAAAACTAGAGCTAATAGGATTAAGGAATGGATGTCTGAATATTAGTTAGTTTGAAAAAATATACTTTGGTTTTTCTTATTATAGTAACAGGGTGCAAATGGTAATGAACGCCATAATTTGGGCCTCAGGTTGGTAACTACACCAACCTGACTCGTTAATAACAGAATATAATGTGATTTTTGTTTTGTTTGTTTGGCAGAGGATCCGGAGCAATCAGTCTATTTTGAGAGCATCAACAAAAGGGTCGCAAATCTTTTCATTCGAGGTTTTGTTGACTCACAGCATCGTGGAAACTACACCTGTATTTCTGAGGACAGAGAATTTAGCCGAAGGATTTCCTTGGACAACATTTTTGAACCTGTCCCAGGTAAGGGCATTGGTGATGAGGTGCAGATGATAATTATGGCATGATCAAAAGTTGGTCTAGTTTCATCCTCGTAAGGTTCACAGTTATTTACCTCTTGCTTTCTATGTGTAATTTTGGGCCAGTCAGCCAGATATTTCAGCACCTTTCATATTTGTTGGACTTCGGTGGGTTTGGAGGATGCCATACCTGGCCGGCAAAGGAACCAATGCAGTGAATTGGAAGGTGCCAATTGCATGTTGGGAAATTAGCTTGAAATTCCTTGGAGTGTGTTGCCGACCTCCACTATGGTAGTATATCGGCAATAAAGCATGGGGGCAGTCATGGAAAGTGAAAATTGGAGTGATTTGGAGGACGTAAAAGAGTTGGGATTAAATTTTCTTTTAAGTATGTGCTCCCTTCCACTCATAAAAATATCTGAACATGTCCAGAACTCTGTATTTATTGAGTGAAAGTTTACACGAGTGAAGTGAAAATGTTAAAAACTCCCAAAGTTTTACTTAAGATATCATCTAGGAGTTTCATTCTCTCCCTGCTTAAAGTTACATCAGTAGTTCTCTGGTCTAGAGCAGCGTGTGTGAAATTTGAATTCACTGAACATTCACTTACTGAAGGCATTTGTTATAATTTTTCGCTGGCATATGTCTTCTATTTTTCTCTGTCACTGTCGTAGCAAACTTCTCATGCGAAGCAATCACTGTTCCTTACTGCGTCAACCAAGTCACGTACATGCACGCCTCTTTGTCAAACTCCACTGGCTTCATCTCACAATCGCAATTAGACATTTTCATTGAGGATGTCTTGAAACCCGGGAACTGCTCTCCTCACCTTCCAAGTTTTCTCTGCAGTTACCTACTCCCAAAGGTCAGTCAGTTCCAAAGTACTCAACACCCCTCAGGTCCCATTAAATGAGACAGTGGTTTTTTGTTTTTTTGGCAAAAACATTCAATTCTCCCAAATCTACCACTTTGGAAGATACCATGGCCAGTGGTCTGCTGTTTTTAACTTTAAACTATATCCACTATTTTTCAATCCTGTAAACTTCAAACTCTCATGGTGAAGTTAGAGGGACCCAGGGAAAGCGGTAGGGTTTAATTGTTATCCCAAAAACTGAGTTTACAGAAAAAACAAACATTGCCAAGTACGAACAATTGCTTTCTTCCCAGCGCGTTACGTGTACATGCAATGTGTACGATAGGACAAAGCATGGCTTTTGGGGCATGGGGGGCTTTTTTTCTGAGGACACTCTCTTATCCTGTGTCTGATGTTGACAATTGAATTTGTACACTTAGCACCAAGCATGATATATTTTGTGGTATATTTAAATCAGTGTGTGCTGTAAGGCTGTGAATCGTCACAAGACAATCTGTTTTTGTTTTGCTTCTTCAGTGTGATGCAGATGGAGTTCACCATGACATCCAACCCTGCAAGGAGCTCTGCTTGAAAGTCTTCTCTGACTGTGAAGAATTTTCGGTTCTTATAGGGATGGGGGGACTCCCAGCACCATGTGAAAGACTCGTCCAAAGTGGGCAGGGCCGTGAATGCTACAACGGTATTTGTCTTGACTGGTGCTCTGACACATCACTTGCAATAAACTGGCACTCAGTCTACAAAATTTACCAAGTATTTATGAATGGAAGCAGGAATCCACAATGTTGTAGTCAAGACCACTTAAGACCTTTGCGAGACCAGCACAAGACCAACACAAGACCAACGCAAGACCTATCCAGTCTGAATTCAAGCCACAAGTTAGTCAAATGAACTGCAACAAAAGCATTCTTTTGTCATTTTTCATACTGTCACGTGTGACTGGTCTTGTGACTGGTCTTGCGAATGGTCTTGCGACTGGTCTTGGGATGGTCTCGACTACAACTCTGGGAATCCGTGGGAAGGCTGAAATGAGAGTAAAGACTTCGTAAATGTCGCTGATGCTGAAGGGAGAGTGAAGACTTTGTAAATGTCGCCGATAGACTGATATCTAGGTTTTTTTGAAAAACCTTATTTCTAGGAGAAGAGCTCTAGAGCTGATAGAGGGCAGTATAATGCTGCGTGCCAGAGACAGTGTTTATGAAGTAGGCTGTGATCAACTTTTACTTGTTTCCCTGTTCTTCATTACAAATTCTGTGACCTCAAGGAAGCTGGCACAGGCCTTTTCCCATGTTGAAACTGGATCATGTGCAACTTGGTGGTTCTTCTTAAACTCTCTCTCACGTTTTTAATGTTGACAAGCTAGGCAACCAACTTTATGTTGTGTAGGATTGATCCTTCATCAACTTGAAGAAAAATTACCTGGATTTAAATTGGAGAAATGAGGGGCCATGAAAAAAAACAACGTTTTTTAAGCATTAGGCTATCCTTTAGATGTGTTGAAACTTTTAAAACTATTAAACTGACCTAAAGACTCTGATGTTGAAACTCCTTGAAACTGAAGCATTGGTTTTGTGTCTGGCTTGAGCATTGAGAAGTGTAAAAGTTGTCGAGACTTTGGTGGATGTGGACTGATAAGACTTAAACATGTTGAAACAACAAAACAGTATTGCTTCCAGTGCATCTGCATTGAGATTGGGTTTGGAAAGTCCTAGGCTTTGCTTCTAGTGCATGTGTATTGAGATTGGGTTTGGAAAGTCCTAGGCTTTGCTTCTAGTGCATGTGTATTGAGATTGGGTTTGGAAAGTCCTAGGCTTTGCTTCCAGTGCATATGTATTGAGATTGGGTTTGGAAAGTCCTAGGCTTTGCTTCTAGTGCATGTGTATTGAGATTGGGTATGGAAAGTCCTAGGCTTTGCTTCCAGTGCATGTGTATTGAGATTGGGTTTGGAAAGTCCTAGGCTTTGCTTCTAGTGCATGTGTATTGAGATTGGGTATGGAAAGTCCTAGGCTTTGCTTCCAGTGCATGTGTATTGAGATTGGGTTTGGAAAGTCCTAGGCTTTGCTTCCAGTGCATGTGTATTGAGATTGGGTATGGAAAGTCCTAGGTTTGCTTCCAGTGCATGTATATTGAGATTGGGTTTGGAAAGTCCTAGGCTTTGCTTCCAGTGGCTGTGTATTGAGATTGGGTATGGAAAGTCCTAGGCATTGCTTCCAGTGCATGTATATTGAGATTGGGTTTGGAAAGTCCTAGGCTTTGCTTCTAGTGCATGTGTATTGAGATTGGGTATGGAAAGTCCTAGGCTTTGCTTCCAGTGCATGTGTATTGAGATTGGGTTTGGAAAGTCCTAGGCTTTGCTTCTAGTGCATGTGTATTGAGATTGGGTTTGGAAAGTCCTAGGCTTTGCTTCCAGTGCATGTGTATTGAGATTGGGTATGGAAAGTCCTAGGCTTTGCTTCCAGTGGCTGTGTATTGAGATTGGGTTTGGAAAGTCCTAGGCTTTGCTTCCAGTGCATGTGTATTGAGATTGGGTTTGGAAAGTCCTAGGCTTTGCTTCCAGTGCATGTGTATTGAGATTGGGTTTGGAAAGTTCTAGGCTTTGCTTCTAGTGCATGTGTATTGAGATTGGGTTTGGAAAGTCCTAGGCTTTGCTTCCAGTGCATGTGTATTGAGATTGAGTTTGGAAAGTCCTAGGCTTTGCTTCCAGTGCATGTGTATTGAGATTGGGTATGGAAAGTCCTAGGCTTTGCTTCTAGTGCATGTGTATTGAGATTGGTTTGGAAAGTCCTAGGCTTTGCTTCTAGTGCATGTGTATTGAGATTGGGTTTGGAAAGTCCTAGGCTTTGCTTCCAGTGGCTGTGTATTGAGATTGGGTATGGAAAGTCCTAGGCTTTGCTTCTAGTGCATGTGTATTGAGATTGGTTTGGAAAGTCCTAGGCTTTGCTTCTAGTGCATGTGTATTGAGATTGGGTTTGGAAAGTCCTAGGCTTTGCTTCCAGTGCATGTGTATTGAGATTGGGTATGGAAAGTCCTAGGCTTTGCTTCCAGTGCATGTATATTGAGATTGGTTTGGAAAGTCCTAGGCTTTGCTTCTAGTGCATGTGTATTGAGATTGGGTTTGGAAAGTCCTAGGCTTTGCTTCCAGTGCATGTGTATTGAGATTGGGTTTGGAAAGTCCTAGGCTTTGCTTCCAGTGCATATGTATTGAGATTGGGTATGGAAAGTCCTAGGCTTTGCTTCCAGTGCATGTGTATTGAGATTGGGTATGGAAAGTCCTAGGCTTTGCTTCCAGTGCATGTGTATTGAGATTGGGTATGGAAAGTCCTAGGCTTTGCTTCCAGTGCATGTGTATTGAGATTGGGTTTGGAAAGTCCTAGGCTTTGCTTCTAGTGCATGTGTATTGAGATTGGGTATGGAAAGTCCTAGGCTTTGCTTCCAGTGCATGTGTATTGAGATTGGGTTTGGAAAGTCCTAGGCTGTCGATAAAATTACTACACCCTTCAGCAATCTGCAGTTTATAATTGTAGAGGGCACCGTGGAATAAACAGGCATTTATCAGTAAATGAGCCACTTCTTTATTTCAGGCCCTTAGGCTAGGGGGGTTCCGGGCAGTTTGAATGAACCCCCCCACACACACTCACTTCTGAGTTCCTCTCGTTCAATGGTTCTTTTTTTAATAAATTTGTATTTTTGATATAGTGATTATGATAGGCCTTTGTATAAAACTATATGTTCAAAGTGCCAAAAGGGTGTGACACCCCCCCCGTCTCTGGTCAGGTAATGAGCCTGTATTTCTGTAGAATATTCTTGGTCGTTTGGGAACATCAGTATGCACATGTGAGATTGGCCCCGAGGGACTATAGAAACCACTCACAAGCACTAAACATCCGTGGAACTGGCCTGACTTTAGGCCCGTTATTCTCAAATGATCTTTCCTCTTTGAAATATCAGACTGGTTCATCGAAACGCTGTGCTTTCTTCCACTGATTTTCATCAGGTGTGGAGGTCGGGCCAGTCGAAGTCCTTACCATTCCCGTGGTAGGAAAGCAGGTCAAGGTGGAATGCCAGTACTCAGCAAGCAGTCCAGCCCAGTGGCTGGGGCCTGGAGATCTGCCCCTAGGTAGGTCTCAACAACCAAGGCACCATCAAAGCAGGGTCGGGTCCTAACAGGAGTCAGATTATCCATTAGGCACAGTAGGCATTGTGCCAAGGGTAGTATACAAATATTGACTGCTTCAAGTAGTGTAGTAAAACTACCTCCCAAGGTGATCCACGGAGCATTCTATTTTCCTGAAGCAAAGCTGAGGGAAAATAGAATGCTTCATGGATCACTGAGGAAGACTAGTTGTACTTTGATACCAAGAGATACAGCAGTCAATATTTGTTTTATAACACTTAATCACCCACAGGCTTATGCTATGAGCCAAAATACACGCTTTTTGCTTTTGGTCTGCCAGTCTTTTTCATTTTTATGAGAAGGCATCAGGGGAAGGATTTTATTGCATTGTAAACAATTTAGTTTGATAGTTTGCTTTCGAAGTATGAACTTTTGATCCATGATTCTCTTCCATTTTTCTCGCATTCTTATTCGACTCTTGCACTGGACTTTGTTCCACTTCTTTTAATGTAATTTGCTTATCTGCTGACCATTTTAAAACTTCTGAAGATTCCCAATCTCATCTATCTGTCGCATTGAGAATCATATACTTTGTTTCTTTGCAGCCATTGGTGGGCGCTTTGAAGTCGAAGATGTAGACTCCCACACCAGCCGCCTCATCATTAATAGCCTCCGAGTGGAAGACTTTGGCATCTATACCTGTACTGATGGCTCATTCTCACAGACTGTCAACATCACGAACATAAGCTTGTCACAAGGTTTTTCCTTTATTTCTCCAAACCTAAACCTAAAATCCCAAACCCAAAAGTCGCAGACATAAGTCCAAAAACTCCAACTCCAAATCCCCAAATCCAATCCCCCCTAAACCCCTACAACCCCCAACCCAGAACCTCACCCCCCCAACCAAAAATCAAACCCCTAAACTAAACCTCAAAATCCCTAAGCTATGCCCAGACCTAAACTGAAGCTGGTGTTTTTGTTACCATTGTGTCTTTTGGCAAATCCAGTGGTTCATTTGGTGCTTGAATCACAACTGCTTATGTTTTCAGAGGCAGTTCCACCTTCCTGTGTTGAGGTCCAAGACGCAACCTGTCTCCCCCAGCTTGGCTACAGCATGACTTGGAGACATGACCTGTACAACCCAAGCACATCCCCAAGGGCAAGCTCCATCCCAGAGATGCTGGAAGCTAAGCACTGCTCCCCCTATCTGCAGATGGTAGCCTGTGCCCACCGTTACCCAGAGTGCATAGAGGGAGCAAGCCTGGAGCCGCCTGCACCATGCCGTGAGCTCTGTAAGAAGGTTCAAGCCGACTGCAGGGAAGCGTTGCATGAGCTGGGTGCGGACCTGGGCTGTGAGGACCTGCCGTCGCAAAGAGACAACAACTGCTTCAGCGGTGAGCTCAAATAGTTACTTCTGAGCCAAGACAGAAACAGCACCTATTGTGCGATAAGTTTGACCCACAGGAGCTGTAATGCCATCTACGTATACATTCTAGGCTGAATGTCATTCACAACCATGACCTTCTGGCAGCCTGAAAGATTTGTTTAAGTTGTTTGAAATATTCACTGCGTCACATTCAGCTAATAAACAGAAAATTGTACATAGAATGTCCAGCGCCTTTCGTTTTGATAACACATATTTGAAGTTTTACATTAATGACATTTTAGAGTTCCAAAATCTTGTTTGAGCAGTCATTGTTAAGATCCTTTGGCTGCACTGTTATTTGTTATATTTTCAGGTGTGCCAATCACAAGGGTTCATCAGTTGCAATGTACGTTTTTCAAAAATATTAAAAATGGTGATTATCCCAGCACAGAAAGACCACTTTTTCATTCTCAGTTTGTGCTAAGTACTCTTTTTACACCAATGTGAAAATCAGGGAAATACAATGGGTAGTCGCTATATAGAAGGAAATATTTGTGTCTATATATGCAAGGAATACCGTTAACTGCTCTTCATTATCTGATTGTGCACATTCCAGGTGTGAAGATCGACCCTGTTGGGTATCAGCGAGTTGGCGCGGTCATAAATGTTGAAGTCAACTGTACCTCGCTGCTTCCAAAGAGGAGGAGCCCCAGGTGGAAACTACCCAACGGCAAAGTTATACCAACAGGTATGTTCGCTTGTTTTTCTCTTTTCAGTGGAGGTGTAGTCAAGTCCATAATAAGTCGCTTCAAGTCCATCACAAGTCGTCCAGTCTTCCGCCAAATCACAAGCTATTCAAATGAGCATTCCTTTGTCATTGTTTGCCCTGTTACTTGTTCTTGTGACAAGTCTTGTGAAAGGACTTGTGATGGACTTGGACTGCTGTTCTAAGTCTTGTGAATGAGTTCACAACCATAAACATCCAATTGTTTCCTGCATCAGTCTCGTGCCAGGTATATCGATCATTAATGGTTGCAAACACTTGGAGTCATAACAGTGGACATATAGCTGTGATACTGGAAGCCTGTTTCATGATGTGTCATGATGTTATATGTCGTAACCTAGAGCTGGAGCTGGGTACTTGCGAAGTAAGTGGAGAGTTTTGATAAAAACCATATTTTAGTTGTGAATGCAGCAGACTTTGTGCGAGTAGAAAGTTGTCATGTTGTTAATGGGAGGGCATGCAATTGCTGAACACAGATTGAGCCATCACGTCCCTCATAGATTTTCATACGTTAATCTATATCAGCGAAAGTAATTGAATGATCATGTTGAGCCCATGCATAGTTGGAATGACAAACTGCATAATCAGTGTGAGTCCTCTCTGTCATGTTGGTCGGTTGTTTCAGGACGGTTGTCATCGTCATTTGTCACGGAGACACAGCGTCTTGGCCCCAAGACCACCAAGTTGGGCATTAATACCTTTCAAGAGGAGGAAGATGCTGGTGACTACACATGCGTAGTGGA
Source organism: Acanthaster planci (assembly GCF_054643075.1). NCBI lineage: Eukaryota > Metazoa > Echinodermata > Asteroidea > Valvatida > Acanthasteridae > Acanthaster > Acanthaster planci. Next base: position 8,164,593 of record NC_141781.1, read on the forward strand.
CGGTCTGCAGAAATCTGTGACGCTCAGCAAGGATCTGATACCCAAAGGTATTGGATCAGACTCAAAGAAATATCTAAAAACAAGATTTTCGAAGTTTGAAATGTGAAAAATGTTTTTCTTTGCAGCACATCTCTTCAGTGTTTGGGCTGGTTTCAGGGTTTTAAAATTTTGGTGTTTTTTAAAAGTCAACATAAGTTCATAGAGGAAACAATTTGTAGACATGGAAAAATGGCTTCATAAATATTGGGTTCCTTTTCCTTAAATCTCAAAGACCCTTTCTAGAAAATTCCTTTTTAAACCATCCAAAGGACACTTCTGTACAGAATCTCTTTTTTTTTCTTCATTTGCATTTCAGCTTTTAATTTGGAGCATGAGTCCAAATGTAAGATTAATTATGGTTAAATCCACCTTCCCAAATCTGTCATAATCTGGTACATGTATATATAAAATCTCAAGTATTTGAAAAGATGTGAACAGAGGATAGTTAGATTTGCATTTCAGATTACCAACCTGCCGTTTCAGTGTCTGTTTTTAATCCAGCTGAGCGTCTTCCCATGTGTTCTGTTTCTTCACAGTTCCAGGTACATGCCAGCCAATCACCGAAGGCTTCTGTAGTGAAGGGGTCGGTTATACACATGCCTATTTCCCCAACCAACTTGGCCTGGAATCGGTAGCTGAGACGGTGCACCTGCTACAGCAGATGAGCTCCCTCGACCTCAACAGCCTGTTCTGCAGTCCCTACGCCAGACCACTGATCTGCACCGTGTACTTTCCCCCCTGCGACCCGGATGCGGAGGTCCCGGCCCCACTGTACAATGCATCCTGCCGGGAGCTATGCCAGAGAAACACCGGTGCATGCATGCAGTCCCCATCAGGGAGGCGGATGTTCAGATATCCAGACTGTGGAATTTTCAGCCCAGCCACAGGAGAGGTCCCTTGTTATGATGGTATGCCCACTTCAACCTCTGCTGAGGTTTTCTCTTGGTGTCTCCATTTTGCATTTGCAGCATAGCCCAGATCCATGTCCAAGGCATATAAAGCAAACTAAAGTAGACCTGACACACGTAAGTCTAAAATTGGTCTTAAGTCCTGGCTCGAATGAAGCTTGTGGCTTGACTCCAAACTTTGACCCCACTCCGGCATAATCTTATTATAGTCTCAATCCCATCCATTTCATATGTAGCAAACTGCAGCACTTGTATAAGTCTGTTTTACTTTTTGTTTCACTAATCAGTCAAACAGCAGCAAATGTACTATGTAAACTACCAAGTTTGAGACGAGGATGTTTATCCTTTGTTGGCCACCAACCCCCAGATTTTGAGTCTGTTGGGCCTTGGGGATATTTTATCTTGTCTGCGGGCATGTTTAGAATCCGTCACAAGTCATATCGAGAGTCTGGTCACAACTTGTTCGGGATGAACAATGACAAATGGATGCCTTTTTATCGGCTCAAGACTGCCCTGCAATTGACCCATGATGAGGACTTGACAATAATACTGGCAGTGTGACTGGAGAACTGACAAGGCCAAGAATTCCTTAAAACTATACCTGGCTTGTCTATTCTGGGCTTAGAATTGTTTCAAAGTATTTGGATGTTTTATATTCAACTCTGGCATCTGCTTCCCATACAGTGGATGAGATAACTATCACCACTCAAGAAACACCTGACAATTCCTCACTGTACATCGTGGACTGCAGCTACATCCTCCTTCCTGAATACCAACCAGTCTGGTATCTGCCAAATGGGGAGCCAGTCCAAACTACAGGTAAGATAGATGGGAAGCTCTGTGAAAACCCTTACTTGTTAACCTCGCTTCCAGACGAATCCCCCCTCATAACAAAATTGACATGGGGAAAAAAGTCCCATTGCACATTCTTCAACTGAACGTTGAAGTTCATTAAGCATAGTGCAAAGTAAATAGCCGGCTGTTTCAATAATGTAGCAATGACTTTGCTTTTGTGCTTGGATGATGATGAAGCAATAGGCGACATATGTAATTCATTTGCATGCATTTTCCCATCTACATGTATATAGACCCAACCTCTCGTCGGCGAGTCCTCAATCTGTCACCCACAGTCAGCCGTCTGTACATCAGTGACTTCACCAATCACCAGGATGCAGGAACGTACACCTGTTCTAGTCGGTACTCAAACCAGACCATCGTGTTGGGTGATGTTGACGCGGTCACCAAACCAGGTAAGGTTTACGCAAGTTTAAGGTATGCCCCGTAAATCGAACAGTGTTCTATTGACAAATAAAGGCCCATTGAAACTGATTTAAGTCAGTTATCATAACGATACCCAGTTGTGGTAAAAGGGTTGTAAAGAGAAAGCTCACTGAAGGAGCTTAGAAGGTGTGAAAAGATAGGAGCATCGTTGAGACATAAGACAGCTGCTACTTGTGACAGCCATCATCTCTTCTAGTTTGGGTACTTCACAAGAAAAATGTCTGTAATTCCCATTTTTTTTCTTTGATCTTCACATTGGCAGAGCTGACCATTGTGGTGCTTTTGGACGATTACAGCAAGATAGTGGACTGCACCTACAACCTTACCCCCGGTCATCAGCCCATGTGGTTGGATCTGTATGGCAGGGAGGTTCCTTTTGGTAGGATCTTTTTTTAGATTATGCATAAGTGTCTAGCTGTACTGACTCAAAACTACCAGATCTACATGTTAGCATCATGGCTTTAAAATTTTGTAAACTTCTGTGGGGGGTCACTGTAACATTTCAGACAAGCGTGGCCACAGGTGGTCAATCAAAGTGGCTGGTTACTGATGAATTATTACCAAGAAGTACAGTTATGACAACTGTTTGTATACACTCGTATGCAGAAATGTGCTTTACAGTTTTTCATCTTTTTTTAGGTTTTAGGATTGCCCTCCACAGTACAGATGCTAACATGGATTTGCACCGTTACGAGTTGAAATTTCTTCAGTACGATCACTGATTACCAGTTTTTGGATTTGCAACATGCATTGTACTGTAACTTATAGCATGATCCATAGCTAGATGGTTCGCTAGTTTATGGCTTATGATAAATAGCTGGGTAATCCTGCTCAAATACTGACAGCCGATGAAAAGAAGTACCAAAGGGTAATTCCAGAAATCAGGGGTCCACGTTTTTCTTGTCCCTGTCACATCTGACTTATGATTCTGTAAGTTCAGAACACATTTTTCTAATTTCCAAGAGTGATGAATTAATGTTAATGACTTGCCAAACAAACAGTAGTAGTTTGAAATCAATTCCGGTGATATTTCCATGTCAACTAATAAAGGTCCGATGTAACAGGGACACAAAAATGTCACACTTTTGAACCCTTAATTTCTGGAATGACCCCATTCTAAAGCTTGAGGTTGTGTGTTAATAGACCACTTGAGCCAACAATTACTTGATCTTTATAATGCAGTGCAGGCCCCAAGTCATTCTGACCAATCAAGGTCACGTGGGATCAGCAATGCATGTGTGTGGAAGGTCTGCCCTTCCAGCATGGCAACATGCCAACTCGCACACATGCTTTCTTTTCAAATGACCTTGCCGTTTTCAATATCACAATGGTTCATTGTGTCAACAAGTAGTCAGTATCTCCTGCACACTGTTAAATTTTTCATGCAGAAATTTGTTTTCTTGCTTTATTTCTGACATTCAGATTCAAGGCACAACATCCATGCCATCAGCATGTCAGAGACTGTCACCCGATTGTTCATTGCTTATGCATCTACTGTCCGAGGCACCTACACCTGTGTTGGGTTGCGCGAATCTTTAACGGTGGACTTGTTCTAGAGGGGGCTATTGTTGAAACCAATTCCCTCACTCCAAGCAAATCTTTGAATGTAAGGCAGTAAACAGACTCTGAGTCTTGTGTTCACACCCAGTTGTGATTTAACACATGCATCATGTAAAAATGGCCAAGTATTTTACAGAGCCTTCCTAAGTTGTTGGAACTTAAAATGACGTCATTTTCTTTAAACTCCATGTTGCTGTCACTAGCCAGCAACATTGATTGTGGTAATGAGATAGTTATATTTAGACAGCTTTATCTTATTGGCATGTACTCTTAAATCAATTTTTTACTTTAGGCCATTTATTCAGTCAGTCTTCTGTTATTAATTTGTAAAGAAGTGGAAAGAATGTTTAGGCCTGGAGGTGTAGTTTGTAGGTACATGTACATGGAAGCAATCCTCTTTTGGAGCAAGTGTCGGCTCTGTGAGGAGTCAGTGTCAGCTTTTCAAACAGTGTGCACTCACTACATGCTGTTCATCTTGCAATGTGCATCGTGAGTCTTCAGGAAAGTGAAGATCCATGTATATCCCATCAACAATTAACATTCTGAGGGAGGGTTTACACACCAAGTGGCTTTCTCTACAAGATTTCAGTTTGTGAAACAAAAGTATGGCAGAGGCTAAGCACTAACCTAACTGAGGTATGAAATGTGCTTTTGATCAACAGAGGTAACGATTACCACAAGTTCTGTGAATTAGGCCCCTGGCGATTTCACATTGGAATGTCACGGTAGGCCTGCATATGCTGAGGGGGTCAAGATCATTAGGTCCTCTGGTCCACAAAATGGCTATTGTTGTGAAAGGTGTTAAATTATACATGTATACCTTGACTAAAAAAAGTGATGCATGTTTTCTTTGATTTCTTGATTAGCTATGTTGACATTAGAAAAACAGGTTTTACTTTTGAACCTATACTATTGTATCAGTTTACCCATAGCGAAGAGTATAGCAGCATAAATCCCTTTTCCGGGAATTGAAGATTCAGAAAACAATCTGCAAAGATCGGTTTCACCCTGAAGTTAGAATGAAAAGTTCCCTATTAACTTTATACACCAAGAATTTAACAAACCGAAGGTTGATTTGTTTTTAAGAAATTCCCAAAGAAAAACTCACCTAGTTGAGAAAAAGAAGAAGAAAGTACTAATAAAGATTTTCTTCTGAAATACAGGACTCAGATTTGTATTCCTACACTGATTACCACATTAAAACATTTACAATACGGTTGACAACATTTTTGTGGCAAGATCTTCTCAGTTACCCTTTGTGAAAAAAGAGTTATTGTTTCGTTTGCAGTTACAAGTTTGGACAAGGGTACAGTACCTCGGTACAGTTCACAACACTCTAAAAACATACTTATTTGGTTTCATTGCTGAAGCAAATGTATTACCTACCACCTCCATGGTATTGCCTTCCAAATCGCTGTCAAGAACGAAATTGGACGTAACGGAAAAAATATTCTTAAACTTTTGAGAATCAACTTGTAAGTGACCTTTGTAACGGTAGTTCTTTATCTGCGGTACGATTATTTGATTTTTTTAATACAAGGATCTGGTCTGGCAAATTCTTCAAGTTTGATTAAAATACCTTATGTTATAATGGTTTTACGTTATAACTTACTGGTCTGCTTTCATTTTAATTATTTTTACAATACAAACGAATGCAACTTTACTAGTGCGCGCGCCTGGCCCGCACGTCGGTTGGTGTGTAAGGGCCTATCGGGTTGATGTCCCTAGAAAGGCTTTCATGCGTGAGTGGCTGCTAACTTCAGTACATGCACAGTACACTAAAGAGCAGAATACGCATGCGCAGTTTCATTTTAGCAGGTGGTCATGACGTCACCACCCTCGTTACGGGGCACCGAATTGGAAATGAAAGCAACTCCTACTTGACAACAAACCGGTGTGACTGTGAATGTATGATGCCTGGTGGTGTGTGCTGAGTACGAAGTTCTGTTTACGGTTTATCACTTAACAAGGGGCAGTGACCAAGTACGTACATTTTCGGGGCTTGTAATTTGCACAGGCCTGGTTGATAACGTACACTTGTTCCTCCATGCTATAATTTACCGTCCCAAAGTTCTGTGTACGGGCGGAGATTTGTCGTCGCGATAGTTCCGGCAGGAGATGCCAGCGAGTTCCACCCGTGCGACTCCAGACGGCGGCAGCCGATTCGCCCATGCCATGGCCAGCTCAAGGCCTGTTGACAACACGTGGATCGAGGACTCCAAGAAGGTGGAGACTTTCGAAGAGGCATACAAGATTGGCAAGGAACTTGGAAGGTATTTCTCTGTCGATTTCTGGCGTATTTTGGGGATTGTGTATTTGGGAGATTGTAGGCTTACCCTTTAATTTCTGGACTGGCCTAAGCAGATGATGGTGACATTGCGTCAGTGGCGTAACTACCGGGGGGGGGTATGGCCCACAAGCGGATGACTAGCCCTCCCCCCATTTGAAATATGTGAATAGTCTCCGTTCAAATGCAGCTGCAGTTTATTTTCGTGTGGTACCCCCTTAAAAAAATGTTTGCACCCTGGGTGCCCAGTCCTTTCATTTTAAGGCGAGTGATTGCACTCCCATGCCATCACACGCCTAAAGCTTCCTGAGAAGTGCAAATAATTGCACGCCTGAAACCATCCGTACAGCACTCCTCCGCATGAGTTTACTTTATAATTATACTTTGCCATTTGTGAGAAAAATGAAACAAAAAGAATCAAACATTAGGCCTACCTAACAGGAATGACAGAATCATTTTTGATTCTCCCAAGGAAACAGTTTTGCACGACGGCTCTGTCAGTTCGCAATCATTCAGCACATGCACGTCACACAGCGCTTCAAGCAAGTGTTGCTGCCTGCATAAAGCTACATGTACTTTCACCAGACTGTACAGGGCTTTACGTGCTTGTACATGTAGTACATGTTACACACATTGAAAGCGCAAGGGGACGTTTTATTAAAATCCAAAATCCATCGACAAATTGATATGTTACCATCCACAGTGTATTCACATAATTTGCCAGCTTTAAAGTAACAGCCAGTACACTTTTGATTCAATGATCTGTCTCCCCAAATACAAATTAACACTTCTCCAGACATAATTTGAACTTGTGAGAAAGCTTGCAGATATCCATGCCTGTATAATTGGATACCCAAAATATTAATTACACAGGTGAAGAACCTTACCAGGACTCTAATGAAAATATCACAGATTTGGTTGGAACTGGACGTACAAACCACTCATGTGAGCTCTCGAATTTGATGTAGTGAGTACTATACCAGATTGTTCAGTTGGAACTCAAAATCACACGCCTAGAAAAATTGCACACCTGGAAATATTCAGGAGTGATTTTTTTCACGTGCCTACAATTTCCAAATCACAAGGACTGGGAACCCCCCCCCGTAAATTTTAGTTATGCCATTGTACCGTGTTGAGTAGATGCGGAAAGAGGACTGAGTTTGGATTTTTGAGGATAATTATGGGGTAACAATTGTCAGTGTCAACACACACGGAGGAACAACTTTTGTATGGTTGTTTTTTTGTCAGAAAGTCAGAATTTCTCACAATTTATCATTCTTACTTATATTTCAGTTTCACAGTGGTATATTTGCTGTTAAAAAAAGCCATAACGTATCCTCAAAAGTTAAATGTAGCAGGAAACATATTGAAACATTTACTTAGAAAATACTTGGAATTTTTCAGGCCAGTCTCATATTACTGTATAGAAAACTAGTGCATAGGGTGTCAAGTGAGGTCTGTGTTTGGAGCTCTTTCCTAAAAATTAAGAATTTTCCAGCAACTTTGTTCAATATATTTTCACACAAGTTCTAGCCATATTATGGTATTATCCTCTCCTTATACAGTACATGTATACTGATATAGAGATAGTCACATGTGTGGCACACTGCATGACGAGGTGGCACACAGCCAGCTAGAAGGCCGAATCCAGACCCGTTTGTTTTTTCCTTGGGGGGTGCAAAACCAAGCAGTGTCCCCAGTGCATTTTTGCATTGACTAATTGCACCAGTCACAATTAAGTAGCTGCTCAGAAACACTTTTTTGAACAAAATGGCTCTGTTCATACAAAACAACCTCCATTTAAAATGTTTAATATATATGGCCAGCCACTGGCTTATCAACTACATTGTGTATTTAAGACTGGCCACATGACAGGCTCTTGACAAATGGGGATGGTTAAGCTGCCTGGGTCATGTGCTTTGTAGTTATGAATGGCACTTCAAACCAGACAAATTTTGGACTCTTGCTACATAGTGTTGAGAGTTGCAGACTTTCAGATTACAGGTTGTTTTTTGCCCCAATTTATATAATTAGCACTGTAGCTATAGTCCAAGTAACAAAGATTCTGCAAATTTATAGCCCACTGGTCATACATGTAAGCTGATGTACATGTACATGTATTTCCAGACCATAACTAAGACTCTTCAAATCATGTGTTACGCTCCTTTTAAACATTGCCAGACCATAGATGTGGTTTGTTGATTCTTAGTGGGCTAAAAAATAAAAATACTGGTAAAATAAAATTTGTATTAGTTAGTAATTCTGTTTATTGTTAAGAGAGATGTTTTGGGGATGTAAAGACGTAACCAGACTTTCATTGTCATTGGACTATCAGAACAATCACTAAACTTATCGAAATTAAGTCCCTGATGTCGATGGTTTCCGTCTCAACGCTCAAAGCGGCCATGTTGAACATGCAGAAGTGTTACGGACACGCATGCGCGGTACTCACGATCCTTTGCAAATGCATCTCCGAGCATTCCTTGTAGCCCACAAGTGGCGTTGAATTTGTTTTGTCCTTGCAGCACGTGCAGTGCTGACGGTGGCCGTCATTGACCCTTTTGATCTCTGTGTGTGCTGACTCCTTGTGTTTAATAGCTCCATGATCTAGTTCACAGCAGGATTTAACACTGACATGATGACCCGTTAGACATAAACCTTAACCACTTCGTGCCTTGGCATTTTTCAACGTTGATGATGCTGGGCCGGCATGACTATCATTTTTTTCCGTTTGCAAAATCCTTCAAAAATTCATCATTCCATTTAACGGTCGTTTATAGCCGCACAAAGTAATCTTTAGGCACTACTCTAAGTTGACAGGTGACCTTCATTGACGCCCGAGTATTTCAGCCAGGCCTGCAGCCTTGTAAACAGCCCAGATTGTGCGGTGTTATACAACTGTCTTTTGTTCACGAACCTGGCTCAGTGCACTGCTGACCTCTTTTCAATAGGGGCCAGATTAGCGTGCAGCGGTACTGTGTGGCTCATCGCTGCGGTGGTGGAGCGCTTTTGTCCCTGGTGGTAATCCCCTTGCTCTCAATGCCCCAAACCCTGGTATACGGTTTCAAAACAACGCTGGATTATCACCACTTTTAAGAGTGAAACTGCTGATAATGCCCAGCAGCCTGGTCTTTTGTTCGGAGTACGGTCTTTTGTTACAGGGCCCTGTTTCCTTTGTCCGAGTTCGGAGACCCCGGCCACACATATAAACCATACGGCTCCGATTTCGGAGTCCCCGGCAGGTAGTGGTCAAGCTTCATGTACAATGTATGCATTTCAATGTTTTGTTCAGTATTCATGAAGTGTTACGAGAATGTGTTATCTCTTTTGTCTCAATCATATTATTAAGGTTCTGTCTGAGTATCATTGAAATTAATCTGTTAGTGTGTTACACATTGTAGTATTGTACACAGACGGTGTGGATGTACAGTACGTGGCTTTTACGTGCAAGAATCTAAAATGAATTAAATAAACAATGTCAAAAAAGTGTGCATTTACCAGAAAGAACAATTCATTCAAATTACCTGAATGCCTCATCAGAAACCTTTAGACATTTTAAAATCTATTAACACCTTGTAGCCTGGTTTTCATCGTTTTCATTTGCAGAACAACTGTTTAAAACTTTACATACTTTTTCCCCTGTATTAAAGGTAATTTGCAAGGTTGACTGCGGGTACATGTACAAGTACTAGTGTGCGGTCTCGTAATTTCCTAATACCAACGGGTGGATACCATGGGTACATGTACATGTACACGTACATGTATGTACCTTGTTCCGATGCTCAGCCTAAGCCTAAAATATTACATATCTTCAGTTGTCTTTTACTGATAATACTCGCCTCTTACAAAGCTTCAAATTTGGGGTGACTGTTTTTTAAATTCAACATGTACAATATATAAATCAAGTTCCATATAATTATGTACAGCATTTCTTGACATTTTATTTATAAATGGTTTAGAATGTTCCTTGTAAGCATTTGTGGCAATTTGTTAGCCCTAACCCCCTGGCATATCTGAGGTTCGTAACGGACTCAGTTCTATAAAATACTTCATAGTCATACACGTATGAGGCTGAAAGACCTACAGGTAGCCATACAAATTACTACTTCTGGCTAGGGAACTTTGTTATTCGTACAGAGAAATAAGGTTATGTATTCATAATGCCACAGCACTGTATGGTAGATTGCATGGGCGGAAATCCCGGGGGGACATGTCCCTCCCATGAATTTGGTATGGGAGGACACAATGTCGAATGTCCCCTCTGTGTTTCAAACAAAACAAAATACTGAAGGACTTGATGGGTCGAGGATTTCCCCTTTTGACTTTTTATAAATGGAATAAGATGATAAACACGTTGTGCACAGAAAAAGTGTAAATCGATGTCCCCCCCACAATCCGAGGAGAGATTTCCGCCCATGGTAGATTGTTTCGATAATAGAAATTTATTCCTTCAGAGAACAATGAGGTCTTGCCCTCATACAAGTCACAGCACTGTAATGCTACATTGTACTGCCAAGTAGTATTTTGTAGCTTTAGTTTCAGTGAGCTTAAAAAATCAAAACAAATTTTGATCCCTTATATTCTTTTGTACTTGGTCAATATACATGTATCCTACATAGTGCATTTGTCAAGTGGCACCCATAAACACACATATTGGTGACAGAAATCAGCCACTGATGCTCATAACAAATGAAAGTTCTCCAAATATGTAAACGTCTATGTAGTCCTTTGTAGGTGCGAATTAATGCATCCCTCGGGTGTTAAAACATCTTTTCTAACATCACAGCCAACAGCAGTCAGCAATTGTAAATGCTTATATATAAAAATGGTCAAGTTTCCAGAAAGTAGACTGGCCCACCAGTGTTAATGTGTGACGTGTGCAGCAATGATATAGTGTTCCCATCTTGCTCAATCAATGATCCCAGCTGTGCAGAATGTATAGTAACTCAATTAAGACCGTGTCATTGAACCAGGTTGCCACACACAATTTTGATTAATTTTCCCACATGTGGTGCACTCCACCTGCAATGACTTGATGATACGTTATTGACCCGATTACACTGGCTTTGATAATACAGTAGCTACACAGTGATAAATATTGGCAGCAGGTGGCACTAATTGATTGATCGGCTGTGGTCCATCAGGGACAGCAATCATGGTAAGCCCCTAAAACTAACTGGTCAGCCAAAGCTTGACCAGTGAGCTTCAAATCAGTTGTGTGGCTACATGTATCTCCACATAGGAAGGTAGGGTTACAATATCAAAATTTGTCAAGGATATACTTATCAGTACTGTGAGATTAAACTGTCATATAAATGTGTTACCATGCAGCCAAAGCAACTTGTTTCTTTTATTGTGTTTACGTTTAAATTCAAGTTTTCATCGTACAAACATGCAAATACATGCATCATTCTGCATTATGTACATGTACACCAATTGCAAGCTTGGCAGCCTAATGTGTTATATACATATACATGTACATATGTGTAGGCCAACATGTAACAGTAAAAGCCTGCCATGCGCTCAGATGAGGAAAAGGTCTGTCTCAATTTCATTTTGGCATATGTAATTATTACATGTAGCTTCCATTAGTGCCCATACAAATGCGCATACATGTTCAATGTATGTATCCAAGTTTGTGCATGCTGTCCACTGGTTTTTTTTTCACCCACATTGTTAGTTTCTTATGTACATGTACATGGATGAGCAAAGAATTTATGAGATTATAGTAATCCTTGACACCATCAAATTTATGGACAGCGCTGAGGCATGTGTTGAGGCATGTGTTGAGTGCGTGCCATGTTGGCAAAGACTGTTTACCGCTCCATGAAGATTTATGCAAGTGGGACGCCTCTCCAGGCGATTTTAATGACGCCCGGCCAGCACGGCGTGATTGGGGGTTAACTGTAGCACTGCGAATGCCCTGCTTACATTACATGGAGCCATTCTAGACCTGTGTAGTATCAGTTTCATGTTGGTGTTATGACAGGGACTAAAGGAATCAGTGGTGTTTATGGTTACTGCAAGCTACTATGGATGCCTAACATACGTGCATTTGTCAATAATGGCAGGGTTTTTCTATTGATTTCCTTCTTCCAATTGGAGGAAAAGAGGATATGGACTGGATAGCTCTTGGGCTGACCGCTGACTACGATTCCAGTGGATTTAGAGACTATGCAACAACAATATGCAGACAATAACATGCGCGCATGTACAACCACATTCATGATGGTGTTCTATTTACATGTACATGATTTACGTGTATTTTAACAAACTGACGATAGGTACGTAATACGTTATGTTCAGCTCAGTTCAATCTTACCAACACAGATGGACCGATAGAATTATTGAAGATATTAAATTGTGTACGGATGTTTAAGCTCTAGAAGGCAGGTTCCGTATATGTACGCATATGTGCATTAATATTCACCAATAATTTTTGCATATACATTTGTACAGCTCTGCATATGGCCCCAAAGTGTCTGCAACTACCTGCTTTGTTATTGAGGAGGTTGAACCTGTAGATGCCATGGCAATGCACTAGCACTCTTCCAATCAATAAACCACATGTGATAAAGGCTGCTTAGTGCCAGCATCGATCCCGCCACTTTGGTGGCTAGATGGTATCCCACAAGGGGCCTCACAAATAGCATGAAACGGATACACAAGGGGGTTGGGGAGAGAGAGTGGGGATTTTATGATTTACACTAGCTTGTACCTATTCACTTTGAGCTGATCAGAGAGTTTCATGTCTCAGCAGTTCCGCTCTGTGTCAATTAAGCGTTGTGGTGTGAAAAAATCTCCAAGGAAGTTGAATTCTGTATTCTGCATAGCATTTGAATGGTATAGCATAGCAGTTTTGGCATGTGTGTACAACGTGTACATGTGTCTGGAGTTAAACTGTACGAATGCATGCAGAATGACTGAAATTGACATTTTTTTAATTTGTGACTTTTTTCAAAGCATAACTTCTCGATATCCTCTCTCCTCCCAAAAAGGTTTTAGTCATCATGACCTAATGTATGTACAGTATATACATGTATACATTTCAGTGTTTTGGTTCATTGTATTTCATGATTATAGTGTGAAAATGCTTCTGAGTTCACAAAGAAATATTTTGAAATTAGCCGGTTACACCAAAGGTACCTGTACATGTATTTAAACTGGAAATGGTATTCAAGTGAGGCTACTCACTAAATTATTATTGTGTACAGAATATTTACATTGTACAGTGCAGAAATATTACAATCATTTAATCACAGACTTCAGCCGGACATGGCTGTACACAAGGATACATGTATATTCTCAGCAGTGTAACAACATTTGTTTTATTAAAATTGGTACTGTATATGGCTATATGGGTTTGAGGCAAATGCGTCACAGTAGAGGACCCATTGTGTGGTTTGACATGAGGCATGGAATTCTTAAGGCCACCAGCTTCATCAGAAGATGTACAAATTAAATTATAGCATTGTGACATTTGGAGTTGATGTGTAACAAAGTTAAAAAAAAAAAGAAAGAAAGATAAGCCAGGATGAAGGAGAGTGTAGGTTGGAGTCTCAGGGACAAGAGTATTCTCATCCATCTGGAGGATTATGGCATAATATGCAATGCATGTTACAAGGTATACATGTACGTGTATTTACATGTACTAGTAGGGAGACGTGATTGTATATACATGTATATTGAGGAGGACATTTCAGTTGTCATGGCAATTTTGTGTGTTAAGTGATGAAAGGGCTGCTTCATTAGAGAGCACAGTTTACTTAACCGTTTTGTCATCCGCTCTGTTAAGTGCATGGATGTTTATAAACATGTTGTATATATGAATGTACATGTACATGTACGTGTATACATTCAAGTCGTGGAATCTTGACAGCTTTCTGCCTTGTCCTCACATAGTCATTTTTGCCTGCTTGAGCAAGAGCACTGTAGCTTTTCTAGGTTTGTAAAAAACATTGAGTGATCAAAGCCATTCATAAATGTGCCCAACACACTCTCATGCAGGATACATGTACATGTATTTATAAGTTGTTGTATTTCTGAAGTCTGGTGCAGTGAAAGATTGTCTAACGTAAAGGTGGGAAATCAACTGTATTTTGTCCTCTGTATCGTGTTTAGTCCATCTAGAAATTTCTTTCAATGCCGTTTTTATACAAGCTAATGTTGGCGGAACTGGAAGAGTGCTGCTTTTATATTATAATGTCTTAATGTGTGAATGAGCCGCAGTGTTCTGAAGCATACATGTTTATAATAGTGACTTGAATGACTTTTAAGTTTAAACATCAAAGGTTTATATTAAAATGTGCTTTTTTTGTAAGGCACCTGAAGTTGTCATTAAAGTTAACCAAATTAGCATGATGAATGTAAATATGCAAAGTAAACATGAACATCATTTGTGAATTGAAATTTTTTTTAATAAATACACAAGGCTCCATGATTACCGGTAATGTATGTGGAGTTTTTAATGTGACATTAAGCAAGAGTATTGTATGTACTTGAGTCGTTGAGTTTGTTATTAATGTCTCACTGGCTATGAATTTGAAGATCCTGGAAACAACATTTGGTATCCTTGGACTTTGCCATATTGTGTTCTTATGCTACAATTTCATTGGTTGAGAAAAGCCGTATGGCTGGTCCCAAAATAATAAATATATGTGCGTATAGTGTGCTTGTGGTGGTGTACACTGTACATGTGTGTCTGAGGTGACTGCCTGCAGTGATCAGAGAGTGACTGACTCAGACTGCAGTTTTTTCTTGTGTAGTTCACGTACGTGTATACATGTAAGTTACGTATAACCATTTTGACTTTCATCAACATAATATAAAAAACATTCTCATCTCTGTCTTGGTTACTGTCTGTTCATTGGCTCAGAACGATCACGACAGGGCAGTATACATGTATCCACATATTACACTCACCCCGAGACTGTCATTCTGCCTATAGCACCTGCACACATACGCACGAGACAAGAGCTTTGGGAAGTTTGAGAACGACCGTTGTCACTCAGTTATGCATGGTACCCATGTTTCGTTTTGTACATACATGTACAGGGAATTTGATCAGTGGTCATGGTGGTTGCTCTCGTACATGTATAACAGACTTGTTCCCATCCCTGCTGCATATAAGGTAATGCAGGGACCGCTAACCAGACTATGTGACAGGTGAACTTGTACTCACTGGTACCCACACTACTTTCACATTAAAGTTTATGCAATTAAAGAAAGTGAGGGAACAGTGCATTCGCAGACAATATCGTTTATGACTGTTATGTTAATTATACAGTTTGACAGTGGCCTATTGTCCTAAAAATCCGAGCTTGTTTCCTTGGATAAATTTCTTAGCCTCAACAGTATTAAGACAGGTATGACAAAACAATTGTTGAAATGACGTTTTGAACACCTAAGGGATGCTGAGGGCGCTGTGCATTCCTTAGGGTGTTCAAAACATCATCCCACATCACAGCAGTCAACAATTGTTAAATATTGACTGGTGTTACATGTACATTGGGTGCATTTACTGTATGTTGTTTCCATTCCTTTAGGGGTGCATATATAGCACCTCAGGGGAAATGCACCCCTTGAGGGTTTAAAGAAGGGCAAACTGCTCATCATACCAGTCAACATGTTTCAAAAGCCTGATATTAGAATCTAAGTTTTCCAGGTATTAATTCTAACTCCCTAGGGTGTGTGCAAAAGAATATTGAAATTGGAGGATTAAGGAGAAAATCAATGTTTTATGGGCTGCCAGTTCACAAGTAAAAGTATGTGTTGAATGCATTGTAATCTCACTTTGAAAAAGTAAAGAAAAAGGAATGAAACTAAAAAGAAGTTAGTGGTTTGCTGCTGACGAGTGCTCTCCCACCTCCCTTCCTCCCTCCCTCCCTCCCTCCCTCCCCCGGAACCCCCCCCCCCGGCAACTCCCAAGTTCAGAGCTACACGTACTACAGTTCTTTAATGTCTTTTCACCAGCACAGAATACATGTACATACTCTGCATATACGTGTACATGTATGTATATAGTATTGTGGTTCTATACCTGAACGAAATCAATTAAAAGAAATCCCCCACTGAATCTTTAGGTACATGTATACATGTATGTAGGTACATGTGCATGTACACTTTTGTTCAGGAATTGCATACCATAAGCCTAACTACCTAATCAGCAGCGAGGCCATGATACTTCTGCATTATTGATCTGATTTGTAGATGCCCATGGTTGCACCATCTTTATCTCCCTCAGTCACACTCTCTGTGCCAACAATAGAGCATTGCTTGTCAAGAGCTTGATGTTATAATGCTACTGAATTGGATGCTCAAGTTAGTTATCCATAAAGGGGAGTTCTCAAATGGGTGGATGGATTTATCAGGAAAGCCAGGAACCAAGATGAGAAACAGTTTAATACTTGTACATGTAACACTCGGCATTTGGAATGTGGAATAATTAATGCTCGCATCTCTTTTATTCTGATTTTATTATTTTTCAAATTTGAATATTCGAATGCAAAATTCATGAAAAGTAAGGGAAAATTTTCTTTTGTTATAAATGAGAAACATCACTATGGAGGCTTGTTTCAAGCAGATTCCAATGAAAAGCTTCTGAAATCTTACAATGATTTAAAAAGTCAATTATTCATCAAACAAATGAAAGGGAATAAAAATTTTAGACAGGGCTATAAATCTTGTTCATCTTTTAAATCTTGCTTAATCGTGGCTAGAGATACTCTTAGATGTGAGAAGCTGCATGTATTATAGTGATTATGATGTACAAATGTGTGTGTTATTGCAACTGATTTTGTTTATGGTTTGTTCATCAATAATCTGCCGATTGATACGACCGAATATTTGGATATTTGATTAAATTGAAGGTCGAATATTCGAATAGTAAATTCTTAGAATTGACTCAGCCCTAAAAGGTAATTGGTTAAGATTTTCATTCGTATACATGTAGTTATGGATTTGCAGTAGCTGGATTGCAGCCAGTGGTAGGGCCTACATGTACAAGTACATGTACATGAATGATTATTTATCTAGATTGTTTATCCATCACATGACAACATACACATCAGGATGTGTCATATTGTTGAAATTTCAAACTGCGCTTCTTACGTGTTCATGTACATGTAATTATAGTTTCATTTTTATTTGGCCCTTTCCGCCATTATGGCCAGCCAGATGGTTGAGGCTTCAACACTGCAATGAAGGGTTTATGTTGAGCTCCAGATTTGGACTGGCAGTCACCAGTGCATGGCTGGCTTTGTAACTTAATTTATTGGAAAAGAAAAAAAATAGAATTGATTCATATTGGATTACAGGTATAACGGACTTGATCAAATGTGTCAGCTATAGCCAAGTCATGCTGTGTGCTAATAAACTTGTTCATCTGCTGTGTCCACGGATCATTAGCATGCATGTGTGCACATTCTACAACTCTAGTGATTTAATTGTGAATGCGTTTGCATGGTGTAGATGCAATATTGCCTCTTAAGTAACATGTCTGAGACTCCCTACATGTAGTCTGCTGGCCTTTAAAACACACTGTATATTGCCCGGGGGCAGCGATATACATGTATCTTGAAAATCTTGCACGAAAAAATTGCCATACATGTACCATATTCCAGCATCTTAAAAAAAAGATCTGCATGTATGTGTACATGTACTGTAGATGTACATTGCATATATCCATGGTTCATAAGCACTACATTTCACCATGTCTGGGGATCAATATGCAGCTTTGCAGCACATATACCAACGGCATTTTGATTTATAACTGCTCGTGTACGTGAACATGTACATTGTACAGTACGTGTGCATGTTTGAAATGCACACCAAGACTCACGAGTACACGAGTAACCTGCAGGATAAACAAGACTGTTTTTATCATATTCAGAACTTTTTAAATTGAAGCTAATTTGCTAAATAGGTTGTGCATGTACTGATGTTGCACTTTCTACACAGGAAAATAGAACAGTTCAAAATTAGACAATGGTTGTAAAGTCACATGACTCAAGCGTCAGCAAAATAAAATTTGCCCTTCATTTATTAGGCCACTAAAGAACATCACAGTTGCCAGGCAAGCTGTTCAGTCCTTAAATTGGCCCTTCACCTGTACTAACTACATTGTACATGTACCTGTTTCATGTTAATTTGTGTGACAAGGTGTGTGTCCTTATTTTTTCCGCTTTGTTTATTATAACTCTTGTATACCGTACATACTGTAGCCTGGGACACCTGAGTGGCAGTTGAAAACTTGCTGGACATTCGTTTCAGGAAAATGGAAGTAAATAACACACAAACAGACAAAGATCTAAGATCAACGACAGTTCAAAAACTAGTTTTATATAACACGTTGAAAACAAACCATTGAGAAAACCAGGATGCAGATTTATCTCTCCCTTCAATAAGAACATTAATTAAAACCCTCCTATGCAAAGATGCATTCTCAACACAGTTGTCCTATCAGTCAGAATCACTCAAGTGGCACATGGTATGTGTACATGTATGTACTGTACAGGGGAAGTGGAAGGAATTTTTGACTGTTTTTGATGGTTACAGCAAAAGGAGCCTGGGTTCCAAGAAAAGAAAGAAATGTTAATTGGGATGTACTGGATGTGCCCCTCTCTGGATCCATTGTCAAAGGTCTACTTTGACCATTGTTTTCTCTCAAAAAGGACCACTGGAAATAGTTTTTTTCCTTTTGAGGGTGATGCATTGGACCAGACTGAAGCCCAAAGCACATGGATTTACAGTTACATTGATGCATGAATATACACAAGTTATTAAAAGGAAGAACCTTTTCGTGTGCATTGACATGTACATGTACCTTCGTACACTCAGCATTCAGATAATTAATATGCAGATTGTCCGTACATGCAGTCCATTAATTTGTCTCAATTCAATTTTCAATATCAGTCTCCAGATGTTAATTATATGTGTACATGTAGATTTTTGTGGATTCCCTCAGTGAAGGATATACTGTATATGTACATAGTTTTTACACAGTCAGTGGAAACAAATCCATGAAGATTGCCAATGGTGAGCTCGCAGCAAAATGGATACAGTGTGAAGTGAATCAAGTGGTCAAAGTAATACTATTGACTGGAAATAAGACCATTTTTTAATATTAGCTTTGCCATCTCAGGTTTTAGCCAAAAATAAAATCAAGCTTTCTCACATGCACCTGCGTACAATTCTGAATATGAATGAAGAAGAATCCACCACTGATTGTCTTGATAATACTTTGTATCAGTGGATTCAAACATCAAATGGAAAAGGCCCAGATTATCAGTTATTTTTGATATGTGGTTTCCACTCGCAAGAGTTTGTGAGAAAAAAATCACATGGATTAGGCCTGACCCGGGTACCTGCCCGTCGATTTCAAAACCCGGTTCCATTTTTCCGGGCCGGGTACCCGTAAAAAAGTAAATAAATTAGGAACAAACATTCATGCATAAAATGTCTGTGAAATTTCTTACTGAAGGACAGACTTCATGGAAAACCACTGTGCCGATGAAAACCCGGCCCCGCGGTCATACATGAAACTTGAATTCGGAGATCGACAGCTAATTTTGTTACCCACTCCGCCCATTGTACCACAAGTCGTTTTCCTAGTTCCGGAATTTCCTAGTTCACAAGAGCGAAAAAACCACTAAAATTCACGGGCGATAGGTCACTCGCTACGTGTGATTTTAAATATTTCTTTAAATTAAATAGTCATAACCACTCGATCACCGAGCTTGCCAGTGTCGGCTGGCTGGTTCAAGTCAGATGTACATGTAGCAGCGGGTACCGCAAACAACTATTTCAAAGGATGGATTTGCACTGGGGAGAAGTTCGAATCCATTGCAAAGGCATGCACACACAGTGGTTATTTGTAATCAAATCTGTTGGTGATTGTTGTGTCAGGAAAATGTTGATTCTTAATGCCTATATGCTGGCAAAGAGGATAAACCAAATATTAAACATTTGCATCTCTCTGATGCAAAATATAATTGGTTGTCTGTCAGATAGTTATATTTATATATTCATGACATTATATTTCCAGATTTGGAAAGTTTTAGTTATCCCATAGTTGGGAGGACTGTAAGAATTAGTTCTTTATTTGTGATAACTCACTTCTTTTTATTCTTTCCTTTCCCTGTTTTAGGGGTGCAACGTCAGTAGTTCTGAGATGTACGCAAGTAGGAACAGATAAAGCACATGCTGTCAAAGTCATCAAGAAAACAGTAAGCTATACAGCATTATCTTGTTAATCATACATGTATTCACGTTGTCCACATTTCCTTGTCCATCTGTATAGTTTAACACCGTTTCATAACAAATTTTTGTGATTTATTTCTAAACAAGAGAAAAGGTGCTTAGGTCTTATTTTGAGACTGTAGTTTTGTGTGAAAGTTTTTGGCACCTCTTGCTTGTATTCATTAGCACTGTGAACGTTGTTACGGTAGAAGTTGAAATGTCAGCAGGTTCTTCTCAAGACTGGCAAAGTTTCCTGAATGTTCAAGTTTCAATTTAGTATCTTCGTCTGTGTGACTGTCTTATTCCACCTGCAAACATCTTGAGTGGTTTAATTTTTTTTGTCAGAGTACTGGTACAAGGCAACACGGACCGGTAATTGTCACATATTTTTATAAGATTGACTGTAGTGCTATTGTTGATTTGTTTCCAGACTTGGCAATGTTTAACCAATCCTGAGCAATGATTTTCTGGCACTGGAGCAAATTCTACCTGTATGTGAAGATTAATATCGACCAAAAAGATAAACATGTTTTAAAACTGGCACGTTGGTCAAAGTTTGCCCTGTGAAAGGTTCCAACCTTTTGTTCTGTGAAACAAATATGGCGGTTTTACATGTGAAAGCTACTGGTAATCGATCAAATCACTCCATTTACCAAAGTCCAAAGACAAGTGATATCTGAAAGAAAAACTCGAGTGAAAAACGGACAGTTGAATTTGGGCAATTTGGAAACTAACAGGAAATTGGGGCATGATAATGTTGGACCTCTCCTTCCAGACTGAATAAAACTGATGTACACATGCAAGTATAGATATAGTCTTGTGTTCACACTCAGTGGATACAGATGAGCAGGATTTAATTGATGGATTAACTTTGAGAGGGACTCGTGACTAAATATGATGAAAATTCCTTGCAGTGAACCAAACCAAAACCTGCAAGGGTTAACTCATGAAAACCAGACCCGAGGATGAAAGGGGTATAAATTGGTGGCCAGCAAAACAACAAAGCGGTGTTGAAAGAAAGTGTCCTTGCGATAGAGGGAAATGCTGTTGTTCAGAGATTCCCGTTTTCAGTACTTTGTAGAGTCTTCCGTGTGCAGCATCATGCTTGTGCTTGTTCCCCTTGGCCGGGGCAGCAAGGTGGATTTGCATGGAAGCCATAGAATCATGTTGTATGAATTTGATCCAAGTATAAAGAGGAGATGATAGTCAATAGGTTTGTTTCACTGTGGAGTGCATGATGGCTCTGATTATCCCCCTCGGGGTGGATGTAATCCCAACTGTGAAATCAATATGGTTGTGTCCTGTGCCCTGCTTTGTAAAACAGAATCTGAAATTCTGATTGAATTATGTAAAATGTTATGGTGTAAAATACCTGGTACTTGTTTTTTTATACGCATGTATGAAAATGTATGTACATATACCTGTGAGTCTTAAATAGCCAATTGCAAGGTTTAAAAATAGTCATGTAAATGGGACACCCAGCTCATTTAAGCGTAACTCTTGCGCAGTCACCACATTATTAACTCCATAAAGCCACAGCTGCATGTGTTCTTTGCATTTCCATCACAAACTTCTGTGAAGATACAATAAACTTGGCGTTGTTCCAAATAGAGATTATGCACCTTGACCCTTTTGAGTGGCAGAAAACACGTGAGCAAAGCTCAAACCTGTCGAAGGACTAGTTTTGTTTAATTGAACGATCAACCAAAAAACTGTTTCAGTTTGTAGCTAGATCTTACCATTCACAAGCAAACACTTCTTGTGATTCACCTTTTAAGTACAGGCTTTAAAAAAAATTCCCTTAATTGACGTCATTAAAATTATACTTGTACGTGTAACTTCCAATATGTGAAGTACACGAATAATAATCTCAGATAACAAAATAAAAAGTGACGTCATATGAAATAACAAACGTGCTGTAACAGCAGTGCATGTACAGCAGTAAATTGTACATGCACTTGAAAAGATAACTCCAAATACCAAATATTTATCTGTGCAAATTTATTTCAGGTGCGTGCTTCCGCTTTCATGGATTTGCTCTGAGAATTCGGTGTTGTAGAATGCAGCTTCTTTCTCTTCTGATAGTGAGAAACATTGTGAAATTTAGAACAGTAAAAAGAGTCCTTGAGATGATGCGTTTTTTGTACAGTAAACTGATATCATTGAATTGCATTCCTCCATTTTGATGAATCCGTTTAAGTCTGAGCTACGAGGTACACTTACAGAGATTATTTACACTGACTTGGAGACGATCCATCCCGTTTTGGTTGGTTGGGGGAAATCGACTTTTGTAACAAAGCTTATGAATCGATGAACATTAGAGGAAATCAGAGCCATGGTGGATCCAGGGGGTGCACCCTGCCCTGTCTCCCCAGTTTCAATTTCTCCCAGTTTTTACTGTTTCCTCTTTTGCTCTTAACCGGTTAGTTAATAGGTTTAAAGGCAGAAATGCTGGCTCATGTTCGGATTCACCTCCCTGTGCCCCCATACTTAAACCCTGGGATGCCCTTGTTTTTGTAAATACAGGGTCTGCCACGGAACAGAATGCCTTTTCCAAATGATTTAAACCTGAAAATAAATCCTGTCACATTCGGCAAGTGCAAATACATGTATGTACATGTTTATAATCCAACTACATGTACATGTACGTACACGTACATGTATGTTATCCATTTGTATTTATGCCTTCACTGTTCATCATACATATATAGCTGTAGATTTATTCACTCTTTGCGTCTTGAAATGTACATGTATACTTAATGATTTAATTTTTTTTTTCTTACACAGGTTGACCACAAGGTTGTTAAAACAGAGACTGACATTCTTCTCAAACTCAAGCACCCAAATATTGTAAGTAACACTGGAATAAACTGAACTTTCACGGCACTATAAAGGTATATTGTTTGCTTTGAAGTATGGCTCATTTACCATAAGTGTTTTATAGGCCTACATAATACTCAAAATGGCGTACCTCTGCTTAGTGGCAAAGCAACTTACTGAAGGTTTTATTGCACCGGTGAGAAAAAAATGCATGAGACCAATTTTTTCATCAGCAGGGGGATACAGTTTCCCTGTCTTTCAAGCAAATCATCTTTCCTTGATTTTAATCAGTCTTCACCATGCAGTGAGATACATGTATGTTTGAATTCTGAGAGAATCATCTTTGACCACTTGCTTTTTCTGACAAAACTTGTTCGAATAGAAAACGCAGGCAGAATTTCACCCGTGCCTGCATGGCCACTGAATTGCGACTGTAGTTGTTTAAAATTCAAAGGCAGAAGTCATTCACAAGCCAAACCGATCCACTGGGAATCCCAGCCTAGATTATTTTCCATTCTGCCCAAGGCTGATTTTTTTCTTACCGTGGTACATGTGCATCTACTGTACATGTACTGAACTGTAGCTATGTGTTTTTGAATTCTCCTCATTTCTTTTTAATTCAAAAATTCTTTTTCTTAATATACTGCGTATTTTTAAATAGAACAATTGCAAAGTAGTATTCATTTGAAAATTGAAATATTATGGAGGTAGTAATTTTGATGGTTTTGTAATAGATTCGGCTTTTTAATGTCCGTGTGAATATAAGTCCCTCTTCAGCATTTTCACGTGGTGCATGGGAAGAAATCGTCATTCATTGATATCACACACATGTACAGTCAGAGCTTTCATGTAATCCGAGAAGGTGCAGTGAGTGCAGTGGCGCGGGAAAGATTGGAGAGTCAATAGAAATGTGTTGGCATTGCAGCAGGAAGCAGGAAAGCTGAAAGCCGCAAGAAGTCTCCCTCCCACATGATAATGTGAAGGGCAGAGCATGATGAGACTCCTGTCAAACTATGAAGCTCCACGGTCCAATGGGCGGGAGCAGCTAAATATATGTACTGCAGTGTGGGAAATTAAATTGGGTGCAAATTGTATCGCAGAGTTCTCTGTGTACATTCAGTTATGTGTAAGTACAAGTACATTACTGCTAGTAATTCTTGTCACGATTTGTAATGGTGGAGACGTGTAAAATCTTCAAAATCAACTGTACTCAATGGTTTTACCCAGCAAAGTGTGGTTCCTGCAGACTTTTTAATAAAGTAATCAGAGAACTTCCAGGGAATTATTGTTAGAAAACAAGCCTCCGAGCATTTTTGTGGTTTGTTATTTCACAGGAAAAACCAACTTTAACATTTCTTTTCTTCTTTTTAATTATTTGTATGCCCAGGGCAAGTGGCATTGTGGTAGAAATGCCTGCATTTAGCCCTCTTATAAGAAGAAAAAGACTGGTTGACGACATCTATTAAACCATTCAATTTAAAATACATGTAATTGAGCTAATCTATATACAATGTCTGAGCAGTAATTTTATGAGCAATCACCAACATGTACATTGTAAGCGTAAGCATGAACAGTTGGTTCTGGCTGCTATTTTTTTTCTCTTGTTTTCCCCCATGGCCAATTAGATCAGACTCAAGGAGATCTTTGAGACAGAGGAGAAGCTGTTTCTGGTGTTGGAGCTTGTGACGGGCGGAGAGTTGTTTGATCGCATTGTTACCCAGGGATACTACTGTGAGAAAGATGCAGCCAATGTTGTCAGACAGCTGTGTAGTGCTGTGAAGGTACGTGTCTACCGATTCATGATTCGATCACCAACAGTCCTGCACAGAAAGCCCCTCTTAAGTTTTTGTTCTATCATTTCATGTATCAAGTCACATACCCGTACACCAAACTGTTTCACAAATTTTATACCTGAATCAAATATGTGCACATCCATAGTTACACCACGAAAGAGTAATTGAAAGAAACATCAAGATTTCAGGAATCGAATGTCAAAATTCTAATCGAAATTTTGGCTGCATACATGTGTGCATATATTCTATTATGATTCAACCGTGAATAATAATGTCATGTTATGCTGCTGCCATTGTCCCTTAAAATCAGTGGAAGATAAGAATGGATCATATTTTGAATATCTACGGTAAGTATGATCCATAGGGGGATCAGTTCACATTGTTCGTCCAATATGCACAAAGTTTCTGTTTTGCCTGAAGGATCTCCTGATGTTCATGTACGAAACAGAATTTTATTTGTCGTGTTGATATCGCATGTCCCGTGAATTATTTTTATGCTCACACTTGGTGCCATTTTTCAATGTCCTTTTCCAGTACCTCCACGAAAACGGAATAGTCCACAGAGATTTGAAGCCAGAGAACTTGCTGTATGCAGACAACAGTGAGAATGCGTCCCTCAAGTTGGCCGATTTTGGCCTCGCAAAAATGCTGCACAAAGACGTCCAGATGCAGACCGTTTGTGGAACACCGGGTTACTGTGGTAAATTCCTTGAAGCTGAGCTTAGGGGGTTACAACAAACCAGCCAGCCGCAGACATCATTCAAGCTGGTGGTTTTAAAATGAGTCTTTAATTTCACTTCTACTCATTAAGTTTCCTGTAAAGAGCTATTGTTTTTTTCTGTCATGCACCTGTTCATAAGTAGGCGGTAAGCGTACGTCACTTCTTTCCCTTGACAGTTATCTTCATGTACATTGTGTACATGCATGCCTCATGTACAAAGTCATGTAAACAAAAGAATGGCAAACAGATAAAAGCAATACAGTTTAATTTTGTCAGAGCTTCTGCTTTAGGGTAATTCCGTAGTCTCTGGATTATTTTCATGCCTGATATATTAAACATGTACATGTATCATTTGCAAGCCTTTGTTAGACTTTAGTGTATGTACATGTACATGTAGTTACTGCAATTACTGAGCAGAATGGTAATTTAACATATTGAAGCCACATGTGTTGGAGATCAGTTGATAGTATCTCTGATTAGGAAAGGAGATCTGTGTGGTTCACCGACATTGTTGATTATAACACTGCTGAGATTACATGTTCTTCTCCCTGCCACCAACAGCCATACAGCATTAATTTGCCTATTACTCAAGCTTAGAGGGCTCTTCTCAACTATGCTTTAGCGTGTTTATTCATAACTCTTGACAAAACATCCCCCCCAAAAAAATGAAGACAGAGGAAATGATAGCCCATTCACTTTAATAATGCCGAATGTTGACATTTGCTTCGCCTGCCTGGAAATTAATTTTCACAGCTCCAGAAGTGCTACTAGGCCGGCCCTACAGCCCCGCCGTTGATATGTGGAGTGTTGGGGTCATCACCTACATTCTACTGTGCGGTTTTGAGCCCTTCTATGACGAGAAAGGCGATCGTTACGTGTACAAGAAAATCCTCAAGGCAGAGTACGAGTTTATGTCGCCGTGGTGGGACAATGTCTCCCAAAGTGCAAAGGTAGACTACTCCTAGAAATTAAGCCTCTGGCTATAAAATCAGAATTTTAAAGGCTTGGCTTGTCAAAGCATTTTTTTTCTTTTATAAAGGTGAAAGCTGGATGCTTAAGTAAAATCTGTCTGGTTCTTTTACTTTTTGCTGGTGAATAATTCCAGAAGGGGGTCCAAAAGTGTAACATGACCTTTTTTATTTGACATGGAAATATCAGTGGAATTGATTTCAAACTATTACTATTTGTCTGGCAGGTAATTTGCGTTAATTAATTATTCTTGGAAATTAGAAAATGTGTTCTGAACTTACAAAATCATATGTCAGATGTGACAGGGACACGAAAAAATGGACCCCTAATTTCTGGAATTACCTAGGTCACATTCAATTGGGTTTTTGAATTTTTTCAAGTTTTATGTACTTGTAGCTTGTTTCTATCAAGTGTTTTATTTTGACTAGACCGTTCAAGTTATCACCTTGAGATTTCAGTGATAGGAATTGAGTCTCAACTTTCTCTGGTCAAGGTATGAATCAGTCTGGAGGGCTTGTAAACCTGCTGTGAAGTCCCACAGCATACAAGTTACACATCTATGTTCACAGTAGTGGATGACAGGTCAATTTGAAAACTTGTTCACTTGAACAAGCCCATGGAGGTGACAGTGACTGTTTGACTGTGTACACTCCCTTAGTTTGAAGCAAATACAGCTCCCTGGCAGGACCTGGAAGTGTTGCAAGAGTCAAATTATGGTGCAGAGTTTTGAACAGATATAGTGCTGTGTCTCAGTAGTCGGTAATTGTTGGATCATGCTGCATGGCATCCTACTAAAAAATGTGGGTGAAAAAAAATAGACGGTCCCTGTCGATGTTTAGGTCACTGTTGATGATAGGCCTCAAAAATGACTGCAGTGAATTGCAGTTCTTCTTGTTTAATTGGTCAAAACAAATTTTTTTCCAGCTCGAAATAGTGCTTGGCTTATATGATGTGCTCATTTTTGGGCCAGAAATAAGCTCACGCAGTGTCAGAGTGTGAAGTGGACGCACAGTTTGGGTTCCAGATTATTACATCAACAGATAAATCCAAATTATTGTGTCGGGAGATTTTTTCCTGAAGTATGTGTTCCATGTGAATGTAGTTGCACAGCCTCAGACGTATACATGTACCCAATACATATATGGCATTTGTACCTTGTACTTTTGTTTTGTCTGGTCTTCCTGTCATTTCTTTTAGTCTCCTGTAGAGGGATGCATAATGTGACTGCCCAAGCATTTTGCATCCGTCTTTTGATCCGTCTTTTTTGTTGGCATCCACAAATTTCCTGTGCGATTCACATTTGTTTTTGTACGTTGAACTGGTAGTCTGCCCAGCCGCAGCTAAAGATAGAATGCTTAAAGTATTAGATGCCCACGACAGAAGGCAGCAAAGATTCTTTCATTGTTAAACTCTTACGACGAAATTCAATTCCAGCTTCTTCGAGACGCCATCCATCCCCTGGCTCATTTACGGCTCTTCAATGGAGTTGGGTCTCCTGGGAACCAGTTGATTTGTAGGCTATTCTGGGGGAGTTGGAAATAGAATACCATTGCATTGTCATGTGATCTGCTATTCCCTGGGTGTCAATGCTGTGATAATGTTATGTATATGTAGGGGGGGTCTGTGGTCATGCTTAAACTGATGCAGATTCTAAGCTTGCCTAAGGAGTTAAGATGGGTGTAGAATTTGGAATTTACAAATGGACGTGGAAATTTGAATCGATACAACTTGTATGAATTTTGTCTGGTGGTCATCAGCATTATATTATGCTCTGCCCTTGAAAAGAAAATTTGTTACAGGCTGATATCCGAACCATATTTCAAATTTGAAATGGATGTTTACTTCAGAGTCTCCGTGGAATCTTAAATCAATTGGATTTTTAATTTGCTTTAGTAAAAGGCATAACAACAGCTCAATGTTCCCTGTTGTAAAGATTAAACACATGCCAGGGTGCATGATGCAAAGCACGTGTACATGTACGTACATGTTGTCTCTGTAAAACTTTTAAATGTAATGGTATTGTGAAGTATTTTTGATTAGGGAAGTAACAAATTGAGACTTGAAAGCCATCTATTCTCAGTCCCTCCATAGCTTGTCCTAGCCTGTCCACACCTGTACTCTGGTGATCTGAATTGAGGGACGGTTTCTCTTGATTGGAAATGTTGGAACGAGGCTGTGGGGACAAACTTTGTCTCGATACTGAATTTACCCCCAAATAACTATTGTTCAACAATACAAGCGATTTGCAATAGTGCGCCTCTAAGAGTTGGAAACACGTTGACCAATCACGATGCGCAAAATCTGTCAACCCCATTTGGCAAGGGTTGACAGATTTAGCTTGTTGTGATTGGCCAACGCTTTGC
The DNA here is from genome assembly GCF_054643075.1 of Acanthaster planci. Lineage (NCBI taxonomy): Eukaryota > Metazoa > Echinodermata > Asteroidea > Valvatida > Acanthasteridae > Acanthaster > Acanthaster planci. The sequence continues at coordinate 8,193,572 of NC_141781.1, forward strand.
TAACTCTTGGAGGCAGACTATTGTGAATCACCCATATTGTGTTGTCCCCATAGCTGTGATGCCAGTACATTTGGATAAGCTATCACCCCATTGAGGGAATTTCTTTTGTTAGGAAAGTCAGAGTGAGTGTGGGAGGGGGGGACAAAAGTGTTTCCTCCTAACATTTTTGGTTCACACAAAATTTGCGTTTCAATACGTGCGAGGTCCCCACACCTGTGGAACTAGTACATGTGAACTTGTATAGTATATCCATGTCCTAGAATCATACAAAACACCACAAAGGTCATGTTGAGGAAATGAGGTTGGAGGTTGTTGGAGGGCCTAGCTTATATCAGGGGGAACAGGGGGTTAAACTAATTTGTGTGAAGGGAGGCATCTGGCTTTTTGTGCTTGATGTAAACATTTGCATGAAATTAAAATAAAAATTAATTATTTCCTCCCTTCTGTCAGCTTCACCAAGAGCTTTCCAGTCCTTTGAATTCTCAATTTTTTTGCCATCGTTTATTTCCCCCCTCTGTTCAGATTTTCATCGAGAGCTTACTAGTCCTAGACAGGAATAAGAGACTGACTGCTGCACAGGCCTTGGAGCATCCGTGGGTCAAGGGCACTGTCAGCAAGGCACCACTACAGTTGGCAGAGAACATCAAGGAATTCAATGCCAAGAGAAAGCTTAAGGTAAGAGAGCTGTTTGGATAATGGGCTGCTGCAGCAACAAATTTGTCCGTCACAGGAAAATTCAGTTCGGCCTCACCTTGAAAACGTACGTGTACATGTAGTGCAATAGGCACATCATGAGTTGGATTATTAATAGAGTGCCTTAGATCTTGTTGATTGTGTTCTGGGACCACATATGTAATACGATATTGTTGGGAAGAGAAACTTTGTTGAAACATTCTCAAAAGTGAGTCCTTAAACTCTTAGCCAGTTTTCCTGACAGCGAAATCTTCCCCATGTACACCATGTATTTCTTGGGGTTTTATTTATGATGTGAATAGTGCATCTGAAATTTAGTGCACTTGAAAAGCATTGTGCTACAGGGAACAGCTGTGGACAAATTTGACTTCTCTCTTGCCTGTACAGTTAACCAAACTGGAGAAGAAAATTTGCAGGCACTAGTTGACTGAAAAATTGGCGCAGGCGTAAACGTAAATCTTGGGAGCCTGTACATGCATTTGTCAATTCATAGCTGCATGTGTGCACAATTGTTGGCCTGTGGCACGGCGTATGGAGCTCAATTTTTCACTAATATACACGGAAGTAGTTCCTGTAAATTGGTTATTTATTTGATTTTGAGCCCCCCCCTCCTCCTGGTACGTCAAACATCCGATGCCATTACTAGTGCACCGTGGTGTGGCCTGTCATGCTAGATCAAGATCTTATGAGCACCTTTACAAGTTTGCTGCTTTGAGTCCAGTACCAAAGGCGGCGGAACGATGTTCAAAGTGGGAGGGGAAGCAGCCATCACTAGATAGGCCATGAAGCCCTGCCCCATCATAGCACCTGTTAAATGTGCCCTCCCCCACGCCAGTTTGTGTCTTGTGTTTGTGCTGTGTTTGTGTCTAGATAGTAATACAACTTGTCACAATTTATTGCTTCTTCCAGCCCAGAAGTAAATGGATACACATGGGGTCCTATGTATGTATGTTATTGGGCTGTTTGTGTTTGACTCAACTGGACGTACTGCATTGGCAGCCTTCCACAGGAGTGAAGTGGTGATGGGAGTACATGTGCTTATTGGTCAATATTGCTGCGGCACTGTGGCTCCAGTCTTTAAGAAAGGCTTTCCATAAATAGCCATCCTTCTTTGCTTCCACACAGGCCGTAACAAATGCGGTGATAATGATGAAACGGCTCCACACGGGGGAGTGGAAGACGCCCATCAGGCCCAGAGCGGCACCTCCGAGCCCGCCCACTGTGGAAACCGAGCAGAGCGTAGAGGCTCCGCCCATCCAGCAGGCTACACAGGCAGAATGATCTGGCATGCCAACACACACCCACTTCTGATCATCATCTCACAACAGGAGAAGAGGCTGAGTCTTCAACAAGGAGTGCACTGACATCATATAATGCCAACAGGAAAGCCAAAGAAGAGATTATGTTTTTAACAGATCATAAGGTGGTATGATGGAATATACATTTAAAAGTATTGGAAATCAAATCCATTTGGGTATGTGTTACCATGGCTACATTCTCTTACAGTTTTCCGTGCCCCAAAATAACATTGTAAAATCCGTCGCTGATATGTGTAATTTTAGAGGGGGCATTTACTGAGATTTTAAGTTACAGCTAGTACCCAGGTTCTTGTCTTCCTGTGGGGTTTGAGATGTGTCAACAGTTTTGAGTGAAGTTAAAAATTGACTGTATATGCCAACCTCACATGTGGACCTGTCATCAAAAGAAGTCCATATGATGTAGATTGTGCAAACAGTGTGTGGACTAAGCCAGGTCCACATAATCCCCCCCCCCCGCTGGAAACAGTTTAGGGGCATATCTGTGTTAGGTCTCTTCAAAAGCAAAAGGAACAATGAAGGAAACCAATGACGGGAATCAGCTTAAAGAGCAGTCAAGCAGTATTTTCACTGAGCATTCTGAAGTATGTATTCAAAAACAAAGGAATGTCAACGCTAGGTTGGGAATATAAACATGTGTCTGTGATGAAGACGGAAAAGAGAGGTACATGTATTTGAGTGTCTTGAGAATTGGCGCATAAGAAGGTACCAAATCAAGTGCAGTCTGAATATATTACTCAAAAACAGATAAGGACTACTTTTTTCTTAACTTGTAATTTTGTTCCAAGCAATGAGTGGGGTCTGGTTCTTTCATTTTTAGTTTGTCTAGATGATGTTCTCATTGAAATAAAAATTTTTTAAAATGTTTCAAAACATCAAATGCACATTTTTAGCAGTAAAATATCTCATTTGAAAAAAGTGTACACAAAATTAAATGTGGTCCTCAACTTTTTTTGAGTAGTGCTTAGTTAGATTCGAATGTGCACATTTTAGAGAAGGTTGAAGTCTCTGTAATGCATTGTACAGTTCAGTTTGTTAAAACACGGACCTTGGAGGGTCAGTGGTTAAAATGACATGCACAAAGCACAGTAATGGTCACAATACCACAGCACACTTATTGATTACATAGTCATGGATATAAAATTGGAAATATTGTGGCATTCTGAAGTTTTGTATTCATAAATTGCTTTGTTACAGATACGAAATCTTCTGTTTGTATAAAGGGCGTGTATGCCAAGAAATTAAAGCTGATGGGCATATCATTAACGATTCTTGTCTTTAAAAAACTATTTGGGAGATAGTCTTAGTTCCCAGATGCCCTTTCTTGGTCTTTGTTGACTGTGCGGTGATTCACTGGAAAAGTCCCCCTCTTTGCGGCCCTGACTTGCATGAACAGAGTGTCCACTTTGATGAATCATATTGTACAGTCCAGTGACTTTGTGTGCGCTTAAACATGGCACCGTAAAGGACGTCTTGGAACCAAGCCTACTGAGCTAGAGCAGAGGGGGGTTTTGTTGCCAAGCATAGCCTAATTAACCATTCAAAATACCATGCCTTTTATCGTCAAGGTGTGGCTGGCCAGAGTGTGTTTGGCATTGGTTACAGTAATCTTTGGACCACTTCCAACATATTGGAAACTGAAAGAAAACATCAACTAAGTGCTCATTCAGTGTGGATGAGAATTGATGGTTTTCCTTATGATTGAGAGTTAAACCAGCATGAAGACATATTTAAATAATCTACATGTAGTTAATTATTTTATGTACATGTAGTAGAGTACTTTTTAAAGAGATGAAATTACACATGTTTAATTCAGTACAAATTCTTTAATTACGTGTAGGTCATGCATGTGACTTAACATCTGTAAAAAGCATTTTTTAATGACACCTTTTTGTATACGTGTTTAGATTTTAAAATGATGCCATATATGTGTAAAGATTTTAATAAAACAATGTGAATTATTTTTTACCGGATCTGACTTAACGGCTGATTTTTTTTTAATACAAGAGAATTATTGTTCAAGAACAGCTTTTGGAAAACACTTGTTAATATTGGTGATGATGGTAATAATTTGTTGCCCAATTTTGTAAATAATCACTAGATGTATAGTTTTCATAACGCATGTATTGTGAAAAGCAATTCTATCGTGAAGAGGGAAATTTGGTACTGTAAAACTGTTTAATCAGACTTTAAAAATAGTAACAGGAAACTTTAAATTTCTACTTACACAGTAGGATGTATGTGGTACATGTGTACATGTCTTTTTTAACAGCTGAATGTGAGGAACAGTGTGGAATACGTATGCATGCATTCAACAACATATAGGTATTTAAGCACCATATTTGGGAAAAACTTTTGGGATACATGTAAATGCCAGCTTTGCATTACTATAATATGAAGAGGCTTTCCTGTTTACAATAGGGTAAAAGTAGTTTGTGTTTTAGTTGAATGACAGAAAATTTCACTGAAGTTAGATTCAAACAGTTGAAGTGTAGTGTCAGCTTCTTGCCGTCTCAATCCAGCCATTCTTTTCTGTTCTGTTACCCATGTGGTTCGTTTGATGATAGCTTCCTCCCCCCCCCCCGCGCTTTCTTACTACACAGAAACTGAATTGTCCAATTATATATTACAAAATAGTTTGGGTAAAAGTACCCCTCCCCAGTAGCTTAACTACCAAAATTTCTGAGGCAGACCTGTTGGTGCACACATTTTTAGGGGGTCGCTTAACCCTAAAAAAAGGGGGGGGGGAATCCAGCCCCCAACAGTTTTTCTGATTTTTCCGCAGTGCATTTTTACCAGGAGCTGAACCTTTAAAAGAGTTTTAGAGTAACTCACTGTGTTCTTTTTGTCACCACTTTTCTGAAAATTAATCCTACCATTCTTGTGCAGTGCCAATTTTTCCGAGACTGCGTCAGCAAAAACTGTATACTGTTTCTCTGGTACGCGTTCAGGCTTGAACTTCAAATGATCATAATGTAACTGATTATGTGATTGGCATCAAACTTCACACTTGTAATAAGGAGAGTGTGTACATGCACTTGCCTGCCAAGTTGAAACAAATCGACCAAGGCACAGCCAAGTTCGGGGGGGGGCAGTATCCACCCCCACCCGGCTGTGAGAGGGGCCAAAATACATGTAACCTAGCTCTTAGGTCGTATTTCAAAATTATGAATGGGGAGACACTCTCCTCTTCCTCCCCCCCCCAGAAAAAGACAAAATGAAGCTACAAAGAAATCAGTTCCACAGTTTTTAATTTTCCTTGGCAAGTTTATTTTTACAAAGCTGAAATGATTAACGTTTCTTGAAATTGTTTGTCAGTTTACTCCTTTATCAAATACATGTAATTATGTGCAAAAAATTACCTTCAAGTACTGTAGAAACAGATAAAACCATCAAATTTTACAGAATTTTCAAGTAAAACTAAAATACCTGTTTTTTTTTCATTCTATCACCTTTACTGTCAAAATGTCACCAAAGCTGATAAAACTTGAAATGTCTTTACAAATTTTGTAAATGTATTGATGCATGTACAGGGCTGTTGTTTTCACAGCACACAGAGTAAGTCTCACTGTTTGTAAGTACTGTAGCAGAGACTAAAATTGCAACTTAAATGAATTTGATCTGTAAATAGTTTGACTCGGCAAAAATGTAACTGTCAATCTCTTTCATTCCAAGAAAAGTTGATGTAAAATTGGTAGTTTGTATTTAATTGATTCATGATTTAAATTGAAATCAGTCTCCACCAAGCACTAATGATTTTTTTTGCACCCTTTTGGTTTTCTCAACCTGTCGTTAATCTGTAGTTGAACTAGAAATGGAATCAAGTATTGCACTAATACCCAGGAAAAATGGACAGTCATTGCTTGACTTATAATCTTTATGCATTGATTTTCAAGGGCAATCATGACTATTTAATCCACATACTTTACTGATATCAAAATTTAATGTCACTCAACTACGTCTACATGAAGTTCTCATGAAGAATGCAGCGAATAATTTCAGTAGATGTGAAATTCTTGAACAGCTACAAGCGTGCAGTGGCCGTACAGCTGCCATGACAGATTGGCTCTTCAGTGGTAATGCTCTGAATGTGTGAGCCAGGGTAGGCATAAGACCCAAACTAGCGTCAAACTTCTTACACGCATGTCATGAACTGCAGCCCTTTTTAGTTTGGCAAATTTTTCACCATTTGGAGTTTAAGTGAATGGAAAAGTGTGACGGTGAATTGACTGAGACTTGCCTCCTGAAGCTGCAACCAAGCTCAACTTTCTCTAACTTTATCCCTGAAAAGGCCAATCCTTTTCCTCCTCCATTATTGATTGTTCAATCTACTGAAAGGATTTTGATATGAAATGCTTAATGAATATGCCCAGTGTCACAATGCAACAAGGCCCCCATGATTTCCCCAGGAACGTACATCAAATTTTTATAAAATTGATGCCAAATGACAGCCGGGCTGCACAAAACTTTAATAAAAGGCTCAAAGGAAAAAATAAGATAACCTGTGAACAAAACCAGGTGTATGGTGCATAGGTACTGTACAGGTACATCTATGCTCTAGACATAACCCTTGACCCCAGATCAGGTGGCCTTATGAAGGAAAAGTTACACAGAAGTGTACATGCAATAGATGCAATTTCCCCTTGAGTTGTGCTTTACTCCTGCATAAGACCAGTCCGTACAAAGAGTTGAGCCAACTACCAACTTGTCAGTCCCAGCGAACCCTTGTTGAAATGCATGTTATTTTTCCATTTTATCCACTATCAGTGTGCATACATAAATACATGTACATGTAGTCTAATGAAGACTTGTCATCCATTAATGTTAGAAGCCAACAATAGATACATTTAGGAAGATGGCCAATTAACTGTTCTTGACAATGAAGGTTAAGAAAAATGGTCAAAAGACCGCTACCAAGTCATGAGTTTGGATATTGTGTTGATCTCAGTAGCAATATCATGGTGGAGTCCATCAAAAGTCCATTAAGAGTCATTCAGTCTTATGCCACAAGCTAAGTCACAAGCTACATTCTGAATTCAAATGAAATGGAACAAAGGCATTCCTTTGTTCACCCTTCGATCTGTATGTACATGTATGACTGGTCTTATGAAAGGACTTGAGATTGGATGACCCCAACACTGCTCAATAGCTACGAAGCTTAATTATTTGCCAATGTAATATTGGCTTTAGCTTACAGGTGTGTGGCAGTAGCTTGCCATCAAGGAACTCCATTGGTTCATTGTTCAAACTCTGTACATTATAATTAATTATCTGTACCCACAAACACTCCAAAACCTTTTTCTAAATTTTGCCTCTTGCATCCCTGTTATCCATGCACATGTGCACTGGGCTGCTTTAACATACTTGGTGTAGTAGATCTTTGAAAGACAAATTAATCCAGTATTATTTTTAAATGTGAACAAACATACGCATTGTACTAAAAGTAAAAAGGTTTTCTGAAAAAAAAAATCCTGTCAATTGAAAATAAATAGAAAATGAGAGATGTCACAGCTGTCATGAAATGTGACGTTATTTTGTCTCTGTCTTCCAGAACCAAAATTGTTGCATCACACACTTTAATTTTGGCGATTCACAATAGTGCGCCACCAAGAGATTGCAGTGCGTTGGCCAATCATAATGCGCGAAATTTGTCAACCCTTTCCAAACGCGCATTGGGTTGACAGATTTCACACATTGTGATTGGCCAACGCATTGCAAACTCTTGGTGGCGCACTGTTGTGAAACGGCCGTATTGTTGAGTCTGTCCCAAGCCCATCACAAGTCACCCAGTCACAGCCTACTCAAGTGAAATGTGATAAAAGCATTCCTTTGTTGTTCACAGCATCTCAACTGGTCTCAAGTGAGACAAGACTTGTGACTGGACTTGTGAGTGACTCTACAGCACTGTGTAGTGTGTACACAATAATTGTCGTTTCTTATACAATCGGGACGTATATGTACAAGGAGTCTTTGTTTAAACAACAAAAAAATAATACAAGTGCGTACATGTACCCATGAATCTCACGAGTTGAAAAGTACAGCCAATTGTTGGCAGACACTGTAAAATTCCATATATTGGACTTTTAACACAGATCTGGTTGTCATCAGAAGACCTCCTTGCTCTTTTCATTTTGATGACATGGTGGGTCTGTAATTCATTTCCATTAAAATTGTACGGTACATGTGAATTCAAAAACATTCAACAGTGTAACACATGTCCGTTCTCACAACGGACCATCATCAAAGTCACAATTTTCTTTAACAGAAATTGATGCATGTGAAAACATGCACAGTGGAGACTCACCCCTCCACACTTGAGGTATCTATACGTTTTTAAAATGATGTGACCTGACGCGTTGAGCCAAGCACTTGCATAATTCAGGGTACAATGAACACGTACTTTCTTTGCCTTTTCCAAAGCACATTTACGTGAATACGGATATTCAATGTCTACATTACATTTTACATAATTCATGTGTCTGCAAGCACACATTGCAAACATGTTTACAATGGAAGGTTTTATTGACAAAGGTCATTCATGTACAGCAAAAGCAGTCTACTTTTGAGATATTCCAGCAACAAAGCCTCTTACACCACTGAAAACAGTCATTTCTTCGTTTTTGATAATTTTTTCTCTCTCTCGTTTTTGTAACTCCCAAGAACCTCCGTTTTCCACACAGCTTTCTTCCTTTGCAAACGCTCTGCCCGTTTTGACAGTGGGCGCATTGCGCAATCCTTCGAGTGTTCGCCTGACTTATCCTTGTCCCAACTGGTGCTGCCATCCGACTGACAGCTGCTACTGTCGCTATCAAGAGACTTGCGAAAGCGTCGCTTCTTTTTGCCTGCCAAAGCCTTTTTAGGTCTCAGCCTCCGCTGCCGATAATTGCAGATCAGCTCTTCATGGGACGGTTGGTCTGCCTGAAAGTTTTCCAACGGTGAAATGTTCCCTTCTGGATCGAGTGCCCCATCGTCGCTGGAACTACTGGTAGCAATGAATGAATCATCCTCACTCTCTGTCCCGTCACTGGACTCATGTGATTCATCAGCGGTATTCGCATCGCCTCTGAACTTGTTCGCTTCATCCAAAGGTTCCACTTTGAAGGCAACATTTTCACCTTCTATATCGTATTCTCTGTCTTCAGGGTCAGCTTTGATTGCTAAGTTCCCTCCTTTGTGTTCATCCTGGAGTTCTGCTTTGATGGCACTAGTCTCAACTTCTGTGCCATTTCGTTCATTGTCATCAGACTCGACTTTGACAGACACACTTCCAGAGAGATCTAGGGTAAATGCTCCAGGCTGGTCCTTGTCATCGTCAGAAGACTCTTCACACTGAATTGAGGCTCTTCCACGCCATTTCTTTCTCGGAGCAGTCAATGGCAGATCATCCCCACTGCTGTTGTCCGGATCATCTGATCCGGACAACAGTTCTGCAAGTGGTCTTGGCTTGCGCATCTTCAAGGGGCTGGCCAACTCCTCACTGTCGCTTCCATTTCTCCCTGAGGAGGTTTTCCGTTTGCTCTTTGCCTTACGAGGATTTCTGGCAGTCGCCTGGACGGGCTCATCATCATCGTCATCACTGCTGCTGTGAGATGGAGACTCTGACCATGGACTGCCCTCTTGGGTTGAGTCATCACTGCTGGAAGTGTTGTCATTGATGAATTCTTCATCAGAAAACTCGTCAAACTGGTCAATTCTGTCTGGATTGTTGTAGGTATTTCTCCTACATACATGTAGGTGGGTGGGGTAGGGGGTGAACACGGTGAAAGGAAGAAGATACACATGTAATTAGTTCAAATAAATGAACAGGTTGACAGAAGGCAAAAGAAAGTACATGTAAAAATAGTGGGCTACAAAACCCCTTTTTAATTATTGTGAGATGGTTTAAACATCACAGAATCACTGTAGAAAAGATACCAAAATTAAGGGTCACTTGTTAATACACACATATATAAATCCAACATGTAAGGAGACAGATTTGAAAAGGATCTTAAAACTGTTAAACCCTAGAAAGAGCTGCGCAGTTGTGATGAGAATCAGAGGTGTTATGTTATCTAAATGTACTACATTTAGTATATTAAACCCTGTCTCAGTGTGGCCTTTACATCCCATGATATGGTTGACTTACTCTTTGATAAAGTTATTGATCAGTTTTCGTGGCTTGTAGTCTCTGTAATTCTTGAAGGGTGTCTCGTCGGGGACCACACTGTCCAGGGCTTCTCTGCGAGTGGGCAGGGTGAACCTCCGCTGGGACTTCTCTCTCAGTCGGCTGGAGCTCCGAAGAGTCTGGTCAGCTGCCACCCGGGGCGAGCTGGGAGAACACTTTGGAGGGAAGAAAAGAGATCTTGATACTAAAAAGTATCACACAAGCAGGAGGATTTCTAGTCTCATGCAACACACTTTGTGCGATGCACTTACTTCGGGCTGGCATAGACATAAAAAATAAAGGAAACATGGAATAGACCTATGACATAATAATGCCATGATTTGTTCACATGGGCACTTTCCTACATGTACATGTATGGCGAAGAGATGGGACTCATCCACCGAGCCCCCACAGACATTATGTTCCAGTGTCTACTGACAATCCATTATAGTTGGAACCCGCTCATCCCCAACTGCTGTGCGCGTTTGTCCACTGCAATTTAAAATGGCATCCATTTATACAATGTAGCTGTTTTATCTAATTTTTTTATTGATTTAATTTATGAACCAAATTTATCAAAATTAAGAAAATTTTCATTTGAAAATACGCATTTTACAATGGTTCTGGGCTGAAATGGATTTGCTGCTCCCGTGGTCAGGGTGGTTACTTTCTGAAAACCGATCCAGAACAAGGAAAAGTGTCGCCACTTTTGTAGATCCTGTAGTGTACGTCCAAGTTTAAAATCTGAAATTAATTTGGTAGCATCTCTAGCACACATGGTGGATCACTGGATGGTGACCACATTTCACTAGAATTTGAGGATTTTTTGACTGAATAATTTTCCCGATCTGGAATTGGGTAGACGACTGTAATATTATGTGTAAAGATCTCACTGGTCGAGTTGCCTCTCTGTCAAAGTCGAGTTGTCAAACGGGCGACTTGATTAACGGTTGAGTTGTCTCAACGGTCGAGTTGTCCGACATTGGCCCAGAGGACACGGAAGAGTATATGTCGGGCTCTGTTTACGGGTCTAAGCTAGTACAGTAGTAAATACTTGGCTGGATACCTTCAAAGTGAATATTAATTATTACCTGTAAATCAGTCATGACCTGGGATTTGGCAAATTCTTTCAAAGGCTTCAGTCAGTCAAAAGAAAAAAACACTACTTCGTTTACATTGTACATGCACCTAACCGCCAGCACGGTCAGCAGGTAAGAGTACCCCGCGCGCGCGCGGAATTGTCGTTGCGTTTATGGTCTTGTTATGGCGCCCTCTGTAGATTCTGTGTGGACGTTTGATTTTAATCTGGTTCTCCTTTTCAAAACCGTACGAAGTATTCTGTGCGAGACAGGAAACAAGTCATAATTCTAATATCACGAGCATTGTTGAAAAAAAACCACAATTCGGAAACGGGGCCAAATTACACAAAAAGGTCCTTATTATTTCTCATAAGTTGTGGTTTGTTGCAAAAACTTACAGGATGTCGTTGGTAAATTACAATTCAAGTAGTGATGACGAAACTTCAAATGCTGAAGAGGAAACAGAAGAACAATCTAACGTAGGAAAGCGTGCCGAAGAAGCCTCCAGCTCCACCTTGATGAACTTGTCTGATCTTGAAGAAGACCCAAGATCGAAGTCGTCACTGTTTTCAAGTTTACCAGCTCCAAAATTATTGGATATACATCAACCAGGTACGGTTGTCATGGTTGTAAATGTTACGCCCCAACTATAGCATAAGTCCCAACTATAGTTGGGCCCGTCCCAAAATTAGAGTGCTACAGAATACAGTTGGGCTGGCCCAACTACAGCAAAGAGGTCCTGTGTGCATGATGTGCCCAGCATGTGCTAAAGTCATATTGTTTACAAATATGTCATGGGTCAAAGGGCTAGATGAACAGATGAAGTGCCACATTTTAGATGAATTGTGTCAAGTGTGAGACACATTGACTTGGATAATGTTGAGACATTTGCCACAGACTCTCTGCTGTAGTTGGACCAGCCCAACTGCAGCACTACAGTTGGGACTGTCCCAACTATAGTCGGGACTTATGCTACACTTGGGGCGTAACATAAATATCCATTCAGAGTGTCAATGTGACACTGTAGTGAAAGATGTTAAAGTAAAGATTACTTTATCATGTTTATACATCATTCATGCTTACATGCCGTGCTAGTCATCCCATGCTTGACAATCAATATCAATCGTTGTCAATTATCGCCTGATCATACAGTGAGCCACTACTCTGTGTACATGGAGTAGGCCAATTCCATGAGTGCCTCACAGTGATGACAGTTCTGGGAGTAAGCTGATCATGTCAGTAACAGTAGGGACCTATCCATGTACATGAAGGTCCGTGGGCCAAGCTTTAGTTTAGGCCTTAGCTGGACCAAGAGAGGGTACTATTTTCTAAGCATTGATAGGCCTACCAGCAAAATGAACACTCCCAACCAACACGGCTCTTTTCACCCAATGAACATGATGAAGGGGTGCTTCTGCTCGAGGTGGATAGGCAGCTCTTTTTGCACGGGTCATGCTATTTAAAATAAGAACTTTGTTTTAAATTCGACAAGAATGGTAAGAATTCTCTCTATTCAAAAAAATAAGCAGCTGCAACATTTTAGTATTGACAAATAATGCAAGCATTTTCATGCATAAGCAGTGTGGTCACAATATTGAATTAGGCTCCTGAATAGGAGTCCAGACAACTGGACCATTCCCAACTTGACTTAGGTCAACTCCACCATTGAGACAAGTTGTCCATTAGACAAGTTTCCACTCAGCCAAGTCATCTGTCGACACGTGTCAAATGCGTCAAATTCACACTGTTTAGTACTTGCTTTATACAAAGCCTACAGTGCCCTACACACTTTTGAAACTTCATGCATTGTCATGTTAATAGTCCAAGATGAAAACCAAGCTGGCATCCGGAAATTGGGCAGATGTTGGGCCAAGCAGATGACTCAGCAAATGGTCGAGTTGTCCCACCGATCGAGTTGTCACAACAGTCAAGTTGTCCAAATTCGACTTGGCAAACGGTTGAGTCATCCGACCTCCCCTGAATGGGCCTAATACATGTACATTCTGTTTACTACATTGATTTAAACATATCTTAAGATTTTTAAATGTGAAATATTTAGCCTAGTGACGTGTGACAAAGTACAAAAATAGTGGTGCCAGTCATACTACCCAACTGGCTGCTACCATATTTTTCTGACGGATTGAGGGGAAAAAAAGATGATTTTTTTATTTTTCGTTTTTCTGCCGGATGGTGAATGTGACTTCGTTCACAACCAAAAAGTGTACAATGTAACAGTGTAATACACCAGGTTTGGGCACTTGTTTGTTGAGGCGGACTGTGTGTGTTGACATTAACAGCATGACCAGTTTTGTTTCATTTAATTTTCAACTTCTTACAGCTAAAGTACCACTCAGAATTACCATCATAGCCGGGGCAGTCTTTGCTTCTTAAATGTGTTAAATTGGCATTAGCTTGGAAAACCCAGATCCTTCTGAGCACTTACAAGTATGGACGATTAATTCAAAGGTTCCTTTTCACGTAGAAGAGACAGACAACATTCAGTTCCCTGCAACAGCATCAACCACTTCTTCATCTTCATCATCTACTGGCAGATCACTCAACCTTCCAGCACCAAAGAAGAAGTCAGCTCAGCCCATAAAGATCACTGCACCATCAGTTCCAGAGGTCCGTTGGTATCAAACTTGTAAAACAGTGGTGATATTTACTCATATTAGCTGGCCATCAGGACAAAATACTTCTCATTTCAGTTAGGAGCTGATGAAGCAAAGCATGCAGTGGTTTGCTTTAATAGTGACAATAACAAGTTTTTATATAGCGCTTTTAACTTAGATCAAAGCACTTTCCATTATTATTACCCCTGCTCGCTGGGCCCATGAAACATTTCAACTCCCACCTCAGCTCCCTAGAGAGTATACACATGACACAGTCATTTCGGTGCAAGGCACAATAACCATCTCTGCCCTCACAGGTACATTTACCCAGTTGCTTCTGGGTGGAGAGAGCAATAAGTGACAAAATGCCTTGCCCAAGGGCACATTCAACTTGACCCCAGACTGGATTCGAACCCGCAGCTTTACCCGCCGAGTACGAATCCAGTGCTCTTAACCACGAGGTCACGGCATTCCACATTTTCAAATCTTCAACCAGGTTAAGTGATCCCAAGCTGACAGCTAATCTGAAATCCTTGTGCATTCTAATAGCTGTGGTTTTAAGTGGCTGATCAGATTTTTTTATTTTATTTATGTATTTTTGGACATTTTAGACACATTCAGATGATGATGAGGAGGAACCATTGGCCAAGAAAGCCAGACCAGCAAAGGTAAGTTTGCCAGGCACATCTTTGATGTTTTGGTTGCTGTAGCTAGATTTAATTGTTTAAAACCAGGATTTTGAAATGAGCTTTTGCTAGAGATTCCAGTGCTCTAGCAAGCGACTTAAAAGCCTTAGCGGTTACTTCCACCTCATCAAATTAACCACAGTTGCAATTTGTTACCTTCAGTTCAGTCAAATTTTCAACTGCGAAAAGAAAAGTGACTGAAGCTGGATTCAAACCGACATGTGTGATCTCTGGAACACTGCATTACGTGTAGCTCTGTAACAGCCAGGAGCCATACGTTGGCTGCATTACAACTTGCTGATACCCAGCACACCTGGAACAAACACACTGACAAATCGGGAGACTGCGGAGACAAAACGGGGAGGGGGGAATCCATTTCTTGAATTGGAGGTTCGAACCCTGCTTCATTTCCTTACACCTTACAGTTGAGACTCCAATTCAGGTAGCATGTCAGAATAAGCTGTATATAACTAGCTACGCTAGTTAACCCTAACAGTCCCAAATCCTCCAATTTCAATACGATTTTACATACATGTACATGTACACCCTTGGGGGTAGGGTTAATTACTATCACGGGCAGGTCATGTCTGATTATTGTGTTTTCCTTCATACATGTCTCACAAGTGTTTTCTGAAGTGATATATTGTTTGACTTGTCATTCTGATGAGTATCAGAAAGAATCTTTGATGCAGTGACACAACAGGTGTTCAGCATATATATTCGTCATGCTTTGGGCATCGTACGTCGTATACATGCTTTGGACAATGTTTTGTGTTAATATGCCTGATCTATGTTGAAGGTTACTTAACAGCAGTACGTAAAAAGAAGTACGTATATTTATCCGGGCCTTTCCAAAAGTAGATTTCTTTGCAGTAGATTTCTTTGCAGTGGTATACTGTACATGTACAGCTTGCTAATGACAGGTATTGTTTGATGGCTAAGAGAGGCCATTTCAGAATGCAGTCTCAGATAATCCATTCATAATCCTGTTATTTATTGGGTCCATGAATGATGACTGGCCTCTCGATACAGGAGAGCCAATTTTCTTGATAAGCCAACTTGCCCTTAACAGATTGAACCAGTGGCTGTCAATACTTCATTGAACTGAAATACAGATTTCCTAAGTATCTTCTTGTTCTTGTGGAGAAAAAGAGCCGGCAGTGCCAATATTTCTGACTAGGGCTTCAGGGAGGAAGCTGTGGAGGCGTGGTTTGGCATGGTGAGGATGGAGTTACACATGTCAGATCACAGTCATAGCCTTCCTGCAGCTTAAAAGGACTGCAGAAACTGAAGTAATTCTTTCAACCAGGGAAGGAGAATTCCTCCTTGGCAAATTTGAACCACGGCCAGTGTTGCAGTTGGGACCCCTTAAGACCATCACAAAACCAACACCAGACCTCCGCTCTGAATTCAAGTCACACGCTATTCAAATCGAATGCAACAAAAGCATTCCTTTGTGATCATTCAGCCAGTGACTTGTGTCTGGTCTTGCTGGTCTTGTGGTGGTCCTGACCACACTGACCGAGTGTTATAGCCAGTGGGCAATACCGCCTGGCACTAAACCCTACTCCCTCCTGCTTCCTCCCCTGTTGTAATCCTGGGCTAATGGTCCGGCTACCAGACAGTGACGCTAACAGCCGGACCATTCTCTCCTTACATGTAGACTAAGCACTACCTCGGTCACCATTCTTTGGGCTCACCGGCCATTAACAGCGTTGCTTCCCACAACATTGGTGGTAATAACCATCTCGCAGGTGGAGGTCGCATGGTAAGTCCCGATGGGTTTGTGCTTTGTGTCAATAGCAGTTTTCATTTACTGTTGTAAATTATTTGACAATTTGAGTTTGTGATTTCTGTGTCGCTAAGTTTTGAGACTGTGAGTTTTAGATTGTTTGTTTTATTTTTGTGTGTGCGAGGACATAAATTTATAAGCAATTCATATGTGTTAGAGGTAATTACTCCTTTGAACTGTGGAATGGTTTTATTTGGAATTTACTCTCTAGGTAGTGCTAACAACGAGTAATCATAAAACTGAACCTAGCCTAAAGGAATCATGATTTTGTACAGATTCTGTACAGATATCTTATGGTGCAAGGGTAACGAATCCAAGCTTAAAAGTCTTACTTTCTACCTTTCTATAAATATTGACAACTCAGTGAGTTGTCTGTTGTTAATGTCAACATCGGCACAATGTCATTGTTTTGTGTTTGTGTTGCGCAGGACTCAAGAAACAGCAGCTCACCAGGTCCAGACCGCAACCTCCTCAGGAAGAAGAAATGCGCTGCCAAGGAGAGAGGCGAACACACCATGGAGGAGCTGCTGGAGCTTAGCCGCAGCGCCATGGAGCAGCTGCACCAGAAGCTGGAACTGCAGCGCCACCAGATGGTGCTGCTGTCAGGAGGAGGCTTTGGATTGCATCAGACGAACAGTACTCCCTCGTTTCCAAAAGCAGGTCCTGCTGGTCATACGACGTCGAACGCCACACAGCTCCAGGGCCTGGCTCAGGTATTTCCTCCTGCCCTGGGCTTCCAGGGAAGCCCTGTGCTCAACGCTGCACTGCATCCAGGCCTTGCCTCGTTGATGCAGGCCCCAGGCCTTGACCTGCCAAGGAATGCAGGCCTACTGGGCTCCCAGAGTCTTCCCTTTACTTCGGCGGTGAATGTTAGTGCAGCGAACCACGACTTGGCCAAAAGTTTACTGAGTCCTTTTCCCTTCCCGGCGATAAATCCCGGGGGCATTGCTGGACTGCAGCCATTCCCACTGGGCTCTGCTGTCGGTATTTCCCAACCTCTGGCCCAGCCAGGCTGGGTCCCAAACACCCACCCGCCATCACCTCCGGCCGACTCTGACCACGGTCCTCAGGTGACCCACAAGAACTGTTGTGGTGCTTGCCTCAAGAAGATTGACCTGCTGGAACAGAAAGTCAAGAAGATTTTGGAGCATCTAATCACGAAGGAACTAGCCCAAGGCTCTACATTGCCGCCAGTGCTAGATCCCTTCCCAGCGCCAACTTCATTGGCTTCCCAAAGTCCATCACCACAGGATGGACACACTTTTCTCAACACCAGCCCTTCAGGAGGTTCTTCCTCTGTTCCTTCTTCATCAGCGTTACAAGTAGGCCAAGAAATGCAGAATGCTTTCATGCAGGCTGTCCACCATGAGCAGTCAAGTCCATTTCAGTCATCCACAAAGCCAAGAATCGTGTATCCACAACTAATGACAGATCCACTGATACCAGTGAAAATATCCTCAGCAGCTGAGCACAAATGTCCACCCAAATTAGCAGATCCACCGATAACCACCAATGTTGCTCCAGCTTTTGCAAGCCTCTGTAGTAGCCCCTCGGACTCAAGGAGGTTAACTCCGTCTTCTGTGAATGCGTGTTCAAGCCAGACAAAGGGTCCACTGCTGCTTTCATCAAAGATAACCTTACCCGCTGAGAACAATGATAAGTATGCATATCAGTCTCTGATGCGTTACAGAGGTACCTCAAAACTGTTCAAGATCGATTATGACCAACATGCAGCCCACAAGTCAAACATTCACTTCAACCAGGGCAGTGACTCCTCGCATCTCTCGGTAGAAGATACATGTATGCTGCAGACAGACCACTTTCAGTTTCCATTAGAGATCTATTCAGCTGCTGACTTTCATAGCCTTCCCTCTAAAATACAATATATCTTGAACGTTGTTGAGAGAGACAAACACGGCAAAGCAACCAAACTCGAGGTGAAGCAAGAAATCTTGAATTCTCTCGCACCTTATATCAAGGATCGGAACTCCATATCGCGCCGTCTGGCTGATGTACTGTTCACGGACGATGAGCGTTGCTACTGTAACTGCAGTGGCTGGCGGAAGCCGGCCGCACTGGATCCCATCCGCATGCAGGCGTTGACGGACGCCGTTTTCAAACTGTGCCCCTGCCCAGAGGAGCAGAAAAAGCACCTCTGGCACGAATGCGTCAAGTCGATTGACGCCGCCTCTAGGCATATCGTCCGTGTCCGCAAGAACAAAGGCAAAATGCCGCGTCATGGGAAGTGGCTACCCACAAACCATCAAGAGCCGGCCGAGCAACCACTCTTTGCTGTTGCGACAATGGAGGTAGATCCCAGCCACGAAGGCATCAACTATGACAACCTGCCAGTGCGGCTGCAGTCCGTGCTCGACATAACCCAGAGAGATGCCAACGGTAAGGTGTGCAAAGTGGAAATCAAGGAGCCTGTCTTAGTCCGCTTCACTTACCTCTCCAACAGCAGACTGAATGTAGCCTGCCAGCTTGCCAACATCCTCTTCACCCCAGCCGAGCGGGAGGGGGCCTCCTGCCTGGGGCGGCCTGGCACACGGCAGCTGGACTCAATCCGATTGGATGCCCTGCGAGAGGGGACCTTCAGGATCTGCCCTGCACCTCTTACGGAGCAGAAACACTTATGGTCCTATTGTGTAAAGGCTATAGACAGGTTGTCAGTCAATCCAGACATGAGTTACCCAACATCGTCAGCTACTTTGGTTTACCCCAATATCAAAGCAGAAGATGAAACCCCTGGTGAATATGAAGTCTTAGCAGAGGATATAAGCCACTCATCTCCTGAGGATGAAAACTGAAAAATGTAATATTTATTTTATTTTTGACATTTTAACAATTTTATTTTTGTACATAAGGAACCTCTGTAAATACATTTCAGGATTAAATAGTTAATGGTTTCTACGTTCAGACACTTCATACTGTAAGGTTAGGGTTCTTTCAGCTGTGTTAGTTGTCCAAAATGCAGACTTTCTAAAGTACATATCGTTGTTAATCTAAATACTACGGGTAGACTCAAAACTGCTCCAAAGATCATCTCAGTTCCCTTCCACGTTTGATGGAAACAGCTCATTCAAACAACATCATTTCTGACATCACAGGTGTCCGTTTGCTGTCGGGGCAAGTGGTACTTTGTGTCTTTTAAGTCTTAGGACACAGTGACAGCAGCATGGGTGGCATCACTCACCCCTCTGAGTTTGTGCATTATCAGATGATTGGCCAGGTCTGTTGCTTGGCAACAGCTTGAAATTTCACCCAAGGCTGCAGCCAGTTCAGGTAAAGTCAGGTGTAATGTCAAGTCACCGCCAAGTAATATCATACAGATGCTTATCAATCACAAGCACATTTTGGAGTGCACCTACATGTAGTAAGCATGCAATCAAACACAAGTACACTGTACATGTACACTGTGCATGTGCCCCCATGATAACAAGTACCCTTTTGTTGATTTATGCCAACCATAAACCCCAAACTGTGTGCTTGCCCCATACATGTACATGTAAGAACATGCACGCTGATACCTGTACATGTACATGTCACGATGTTGTTGCCGTGAATACAATATCCATCTCCAAAAAAAAGGCATCTGGTGAATGCTATTTCAATATACATTGTTGTTACATGTATCACAAGGTGAAACACCAAACAATGTGTACCTGTAATGTTTTACCTTATTGAGCAGAGTTTTTTTTTTATAAACAACGTTTAAATGTCTTATTTGTGTTACAGTGCTAAAAGATCACTTTGCTCTTTCGCCTGAAAAATTTACCTCAGTTAATCGTAACTTCCAGGCCGACATTATACGTATCTGTTTGTGCACATTTGAAGGGTTGTTGTGATACATCTATAAAGTCGATTTGAAAAGTTCCTGATGTTAAAGTTGTGTAGATAATGGGTGAAGGTTCACAATAATTGGATTAATAGTTTTCTTAATTCCACAATTTTACCGATGTATTTTGATCCTGTAACTAATCTCAAACTTTCAATAAGCAAAATGGGAATTTCCTTTTTAGCGTATTTATTGCACCTGTGCATGTATTTATCCAATTTGTACCTGTGTAATTACATTAGGTTATATTGTGGATAGGAGATCTGACACTTGCATTTATAGGTGACATACCGCACATGTAGATGTACATGTACCATGTCGTACAGGTGTGTGTAGCTGAGTTGTACATGTATACATGTACGTGCCCTTTAACTACTGTATTACACATCTGTCAACTGCGATGAATGTGTTTGTTTTGCTTTGTCCTACAATTGCTTTCATGGTACACGTACTGTACGTGTACGTACCGGTACCATAGCTGTAGAGCATGTAATATATATGTAATATACAGTCATGTCTTCTACAAGGTACATGTACAGTTTATGTATGTGGAGCTGACTCAGGAATTATTGCATTTCACCTGCTTGAGACATTGTAAGCGTTGCAGGCATGAGAGGCCCAAAGTGTAGAATGAGCAAGTTTAGTATTCCAACCATGTCCTAAATGAAGCGCAGCAAGATCAGTCAGTGTCCTTTCAGAGCGGCCATACGCTGACTAATATGCGTGCTTTGTCCTCAAATGATCTTTGCTTTTTGAAATACCGAAGAGGTTTATTACAAATCATCTCTTTTGGACTTTGAAAGACACTTTGTGGGGCAGTTGTTTTGTTCCACTGGAAAGCCTCCCTTTGTGCATATCCTGTGAAACCAAAGCACTGGCCTTCAAGATGACAGCCATGCAAACCCTCTATAGTGTTGGAAGCAAGTTCCTGCAAAGTTTGCTTGTTGAACATCACTCTGCAAAATACAGGAAAGTTCACAGGACATTCAAGTAAAGTATTGCTTTTCTTTTCAAAAAGGAAGACATTGCAGTTCGTTGCTCATGTGAGTTCCCGATTTCCAAAGCTACATGCACTTGCACTTTGCTCAATATTGATTGTAAGATGTCAGCAAGAAACTAAATTGAAATTTGAACTCCAGGGATGCTACTCTTCAACTTAAAATGTGGTCTGTCTACATGTCCTTGTATGGTTAAACCTGTAAAATAAATCCATGAATGGTATAACAACTGTGTTGCAGCCTAGGATTTACATGTCGCATACAGTATATGTGTACATGTATTCATGCCCTAGTGCACACAGCACTGTTACATGTACATGCTTGTCCACATGTCTCTTTTGTTTGTTTGTTTGTTTGTTTGTTTGTTTGTTTGGTTGGTTGGTTGGTTGGTTTGTCTGTTTGTTTGTTTGTTTGTTTGTTTGTTTGTCTGTCTGTTTGTTTGTTGGGGTGTTGGGGTGTTAGTTTGTTTGTTTGTTTGTTTGTTTGTTTGTTTAGTTAATTATGCAGAGCCTATGCATTGGCTTGTGCTCATGAGATGCATTGTGATGTCTTCAGGTTACATGGATTTTGTTGTTACTCTCAATAAAAGTCAATTATTCATAACAATAAAAATCAATTATTTAAAATTGTCTTGTCTAATAAATTCTAAGTTAAAGTTGGCCACCTTGCTCATAAAAATGCAATCTTCCTACAGTAAGCCTTTTGTGAGTTAAATTTGAGTAAAATCTGGTTCACTGAGTTATGTGATTGTACATAAATAGAACAATTCAAATTCCCCAGACTAAAGACACTGTTGTTATACCTCATGATTCGGGGCAAGCTATTGCACAATGACCACCATCTCTGGAATGGACTGGTTCCTCTGTACCATTCTTACCCAGTGAAAAGAGTACATTGGTACAAGGCATCTTTTACATAACTAAGCAAAAGCTTGCCCTGAATCACAAGGTACCGGTATAGCAACAGTGTCTTTAGTCTGGGCAATTGAAAATGTGATGTTCACTTGGAAATAAAGAACTCAGTGCACCAGATTTTATTCAAATTTAACTCGCATTAAACTCTAGTTTCAGAAGTAATTCCATGCTATCATAAATTTCAAGGCCTATACTGGTATAATGTATGAGTGCATCCATTTATAATATACATTGTATACATTTATAGTCTACTGGTGTGGTGATAATGATATAACATTTGCGTGCATACATTTAGCTTGTGAAAGTTTTTTGTGGTTTAAAAGTACATGCTAAAAATGGAACAATTCTGTGTAATTTTTGCAAAAGTGTACCCATAGAGTACAATTGTTACATTAGTAATATGATTCGTGTCTAGTGTGTTAGAAGAAGCTGAGTTTTAAAAACAAGCTTGTAAATATTTTGGTAATAAAATCTCCAGTCTGTTTCATTGCACATCGCTTGAGGACTCCAAAGTGATCTTGTTTCTGATGTTGTTTTTCCAACTGTGTTGGCTGTGTGGAATCAGTGAACTCATACCCTTCTTCAGCAGTGATGGAGAGAGAGACTGACACACCCTGTAACACCGTTGGTGCCATTAAGCAGCTTGCCATGCTCCACACACTCCTTACATTTAACATTTATGTACATGTACATTGTTATGTTAATTTGTCGTGTATACATGATGTGTAGTGTGTACATGTAGGTGTGACGCCAAATAAGCCTTTTTGTGAGTTGAAGCTGAATAAAACATGGTACACTGAGTTCTATAAATTCATATGAACATAACAATTTGAATTCCCCAGACTAAAAACACTGTTGCTGTACCTCATGATTCGGGCAAGCTCTGGCGCTGTTACATTAGAGACACCTTTCACCAGTACATTGTTTTCAATGGATAAGAAAAGCACAGATGAACCAGTCTATTCCAGAGATGGTGGTCACTGTCCAAAAGCTTGCCCCAAATCACAAGATATAGCAACAGTGTCTTCAGTCTGGGGGAATTCAAGTTGTTTTGTTTATGTGCTATTAGATATTTCAGTGCACCAGATTTTATTCAAATTTAACTCGCAAAAGGCTAGTTACTGAAGAAGCGTCTCGGTTGGCACCCCCCCTTCCCACATACGGTAAAATGTAGGGTCAGAGATGGTGCAAAAATAAATGATATGGGGGATAACCAATTAATAAAGCTGTTACTTGAACACTTTAAATGATTTTTGAAAAGGAAGAAGTTTGTCTTCAGAAACCTTCATAATGGAGTCCTTAATGATGCATTTTGACTAAGATTCCTGAAATTTTTTCCTCCAATTAAATTCTTTTCTTTTGAGAATTTTAAGGAGAGACCCGAAAAATTCTGAAATGGTTATGAAATAAGATGTGTTCATCGACCTCACCTTGTTTGTCCTTTCAACCTCTGCAGGGTCTTTCAGGGCTCTTTGCCATGCTCCCCAAACCGCGGAATGCCTCCCTCAGGGAAACCAACCGCATTCTTCTCCCCCACACTCTGACCAAGAAGCCGGCACCAAGCAAGCCAGCCGCAAACCCAACCGCTAACAAGGTGCCGTCCTCCCAACCTGCACCTGCCAGGTCTAAACTGAGTGGGCTGGCGACAAGTTATGGCAGCGATGGGGATGACGAGGATGAAGCAAGCACCTCATCTTTCTTTTCTTTTGGGGACACTTCTCAAGCGGAGCCCGTCCGGCCAAAAACAACAGTCACAAAATCCGAGATGCCGGATTTGAGTAAGGCAAAGCCTCAGCCAATAAGCGCTGCCGTGGGACCTTCTCAATCTAAACTAGCACCAACCAGTTTGACACCAACCAATCCAGACAGCACCGCTAAACTTAGTAGTACTAATTTTGGGCCGTCATTGTCACAGGACTCTCCTATCACTTTTAAGCTAACGGATGCTCCCTCGGGTCAAGACGCTCCCCTTGCATTTTCGAAGCCAGTGGATTCATCAGCGCAGTATGCTTACCAAACACACCAGTATGCAGACTCACAGATGTACCCCCCTTCGTATGGCTATGGTTACACCGAGTATAATCAACCCTATCAGGAACAAGATCCATCGATGTACAGTGAGATGCAAGGTGTCACCAGTGAAGGACAGCAGGGTGCCGGAGAATCCACAGATTTGACAACAGACAAAGAGGTATGCACAGGTTGAAGACATGGTTTATTATTGGTGCCTTACTCCCAGGAAACGAAATGTAGTAGTTAGTCATTTGCATCATCATGTAAGGTAGATTTCATTTCCTACAGTCTTTCCTAACTGCAGTCCTCAGCGTTACAAGATTTGGGTCAGTTTAGCAAGAACTACACCAAAAGTGTTCAACAGCATGCAGAGGTTAAGGTTTTGTCTGCTCAATGGGATCATGCCTTCTCTGTACATCTTACTTGGCATTCCACTTTCAATTCTGGTAAGGAAAGCAAGAAATTTCTGAGATTCTTCTCAGGCGTTGCAGTGTATGTAACTCCCAAAAGAAACTAAAGAATTGTGAACTTGGGTTGGGTACTTGGAGTGGACACAGTCTTACCCACAAGAATACTGTTTTTGAGAATTTGCAGTGTAAGATTTCAAGCACTGTATAACTCTTAACAACTTTCCGTGATGCAGTTCCAGAGATTGATGGGTAAGCGCAATGTCGGCCGGGAGTCTGTCAACGTTGTTAACGTTGCGGCAGATGATGTGATAGGACCCACAAGCCACTTGGACTGGTTGAAGAAAAACCTGACAGAAGAGAAGGAGTACAGGGCCAAACTGGTGAGAAATGTGCTATGTAACTTTAGTACGTCAAAAAGACTGAAGATTACCTTGTCTCAGGCAAAAAGGGGAAAGTTGAAAGGCAGTAATATTTGGCTCTTAATTTAATAAATTCATTTAGCAAATGTACTTTTCCAACAAATACCTGCACAGTGTCACAAAGTAGCATTATTGACGTCTCAGGTAACACTGACTCCCAACCTGGTATCACTTTGGAAATAATTGACATCAGGGTCACATTATCAAGTAATTACATTTTCAAGTGTTGCTCAGTGAGCTACAAGATCTTCAAAAGTTTTTGCGTATAATAAACAGAAACGTTTTGGAGGGATTCCTTCAAATTTAAGAGTACCCGAATTGACTGCACTTAAATGATAGAAACATCCTACAGATGGAAAGAGAATGAATGTTTTAAACAGATCAACCGAATTTTAAACAGTGTTTTGTTGCAGTCCATCACAAGTCCCTGTAAGTCTGTCAAAAGTCATTTCACAAGCTATTCAACTGAATAGTGACAAAAGCATTCTTTCATTTGTCACCGTTCACCCTGTTACTTATGACTGGCCTTGTGAAGGGACTTGTGACTGGATTTGTGAAGGGACTTGTGACTGGATTTGTGAAGGGACTTGTGACTGGATTTGTGAAGGGACTTATACTATGATAGACTGGAATACAACACTGTTTTTCAAGATTTTAAAACAAAAAAGTCACAGGGTTTGTCCTCACAAGTTTTTAATTTGGTGGTCTGATTTAGTAGAGAACATTGTGGAGAAGGCCACAGATTTCCAGTTGAGAGGTTAACTCCTTTTCTTTTTTCAACCAAATAGAGGCATATTGTCTGACATGGCAGTAGACTAGATACTCTTCTACTTGTATTGTTGATGATGCCTGATGCTAAATTGCTTTTAAATTTCTCAATGCAGAGGAAGGAGCAACTGCCAACAGGTCAGCAGAGACGGAAACACCAGATCACCTTCCTGGCTCATCAGGTAGGTGGAGTTAATGACACATCAGTCAGTGGTGTACATCCCTGGGGGAGGGGACTAAATCTTTACATTGCTCGGCCATGGAAATTTGAGTGAGCGAAGACATGCATGGGTAACATTAGAGAAGGGGGTTGCTAACACCACTTTTTTCTCCATTATTCACTTAATGTGTGCCTGTAAAAAAAAAGTCCAAATGAATAGTTTACTTTGCCTGTGTGAAGTTAGCATCACGTCACTTCCACATCAGTTGGTAAAATGAGGGCCCAATTTTCTGCAGCTCTTAAGCAGGTATATACCGCACCTCAGAAAATGTATGAGCTACAGTATGAGCTGGGAACCAGTCACAAGCAATGCAAATTACGTGGCTTTGCAGCTGGTAATCAGTGTCTACCCTGTGGATATTTCTCAGCGCATTGTAAATTTCTGCACCATAAACAACAGCTGCATGCATGGCGACAGTTAAACGGCTGTGACCGATGTCAGTCTCCATTAAGTTTTACCGTCTTGCCATTGCTCTCTTTGTTTTTGCAGGCCAAGGAAAGAGAGCTGGAGCTCAAGAACCAGTGGGCAAACAACCGACAGACTAGGAAGGACACACAGATGAAGTATGGCTTCTGAAGGAGTGGTTGTGTGGTTTGGTATCCAGACTACTTCCTGCAGTCTGTGAGGAATGTTTAGATAAACCGCCGTGCTTACAGTGTTAGCCTTTGAAATGTGGAGAGGCGTTGAGGGCTGATGAGCACTGTGCTGTAAAAACAGGATGGACCCTATAGCCCTTGATAACTGATAACTTGTTGTTAACCCCATTGTCCTGTTGTAAGGAACTTTCTTAGACTGCCAAATCTGCTACTTTGCTGTTAATTAACAGTTCCTTGTTTGTATGTACTCAAATCCAGAACGTATCATGGAGAAAATGGAAATTATCAGTAGACTGTGCTTCAGGTATTTACGTGTAGTGAGGGTTATTTGTAAGTTGGTAGGGGGATGTGCCAACCTGCGTGCAGGGTGGGACAGAGTTGCTGTTCCTTCTTATCCCTTGCTCGACAGTGAGCTGTTCTGTGACAAAGTCATCAGACCTTGATGCCCGTCTACATGTTTACATTTGCACGCTTGCAATGACTGCACATTGTCACGGAAGATTCTACAATGCCAGATCATTTCATCCAAAAAAAGTGAACCCTCCACAAATGTATTACTTTCTGTGAGCCCCTATGAAGCAACTGTGAACGTGCTTTTTAGAACTGTACATATCAGTGGAAAGATTGCAAGCACAGGTACCAAATTCAGGATTACATGTAATGTGTCTCAGATAGGGTTTGTGGTCTTTGTTCTGAAGAGACTTGCAGATTCCTCCTTAAATTCTGTTAGAATATTATATACATATATTTACAGTTTGTTTGGTACATTGAATACTACTTTTGAAGGAGCTCTTTGATATTAGAATGGCACATCTTCTGTGTACTTTCTTACTTTATCGATATCCTTTTGGGGAAAAATGTGTATGTGACTTTGATAGCGAAGTTTTAACCTGAATACAATTTATTAAATACCTTCAGTTTCAACATTTCTTTAAGAAAGTGAAAAGAGACAAAACTTACTCTTTTCATCCTACAAAACACAAATGGAATTTTGGATGTATAAAAAGTGAAACATAATAAAATTTCCATGTGGTCCTTAACCTGAGTCTATTATGTTGCAGTATTTCCAATTGCATTCGTTGTTGGATATACATGATAATGATGGAATGTCAATTCTACAGTCTGTGGTTTGATTTTTCATTTGACAGACTGCTAATAAAGCTATTCTTGACTTGGCTTTATCAAATGAAGTCACAATTCTCTTGTCAAGTTACTACTAAAACTACGAAAAAAATTGTTGAAACACCAACCTTCATTGTCAGAATAATTTTACGTAAAAGTACATGTACATCAACTTTACAAAAAATTGTTCTACAAAAGACTAAATAAATAAATGTATAAACTAGAAGTTGTTTAATAACAAACCAGTGTACCTTTATGTATATGTACGAGCAATCAACGGGAAACCACTTCCAATAACATCATCCACAGCTGAGAAATTCACTATGCCCCAGTTAACACATCTGGTACCCTTCAACTTAGTTTTATGCATTAAGATGCATGGCTTGTAAACTTTGAAATGTGGGGAAAGTATTGTTGATAGTTTCACATGCATGTTAAAGCATGGAATAAATTTGGAGCCCCAGGTGTAGCAGCCATGTATTTCATCCGTAATGTGACAGTGAACGAAATCCAATATGCATACTGTGTTTACCCTTTGAATTACAATTTCCCAACCAACAAGTTTCTGTTGAAGAGGATCACTAGTTTTCAATCTTTGGCTTTTACAATGGACCGAACATTGTAATAAAACATTCATCTTGTATTCTGGTTCCTAGTAGACAAGACAATTTGTACATTTAAATCAGTGAGGAAATTGGCTCTCTTGATTTGAGCATTGATTTTATGTGGTAGCATTGAGCACACAACAGAATTAATGCAAATTAATTTACCTTTTTAGCTAACCTTTAGAGCTGTATACTTATCAATATTCTACTTCCATGGTAACCCCATCCTCATCGACTTCACCTTCAAAAGTCCTTTGGGCCACTTCCTCCACAAGCTCCTCATCTTCCACAATTTGCCCGGTCCTCTTATTCAACTTTTTCAACTTGAAACCAGTCCTTCTCCCTCCGCACGTCGGGTCAACATTCCTGGGTCGCGGAGAGAAAGAGCCGTCGCCCTCGACGGAAACCACCCAATCGCCCGTCGGTTGGATACGAGCATTGTACTGATTCCCGCTGATCGTTAACTGCCCACCTTGCACGAGTCTGGCGTCCAGGCTGGCCGGGTCCACGTTCTTAGGGATCTCAAAACCTCGTTTGAACTCCTTTTCTGTACACTCCTCCTGACAATCACAGACATGCTTTCCTTGCACAACCAGCCTGTTGCCCGAGGTAGTGACAGACACATCCTCTGGAGTATAGCCGGGGATATACAGAGTAGCCACCTGGGTTTTCCGGAATTGCGAATGCAGAGCTTGACGGGAGCTCCCTTGGTGATGCCTCATGTTGTCATTCATTCCCTGGCAAATGAGCAAGGTATTAGTCATCACCTTTTGCTTGAACAAAGCAAGAGCTTGTGATTGATTTTAAAATGGGTAAACAATGAAAGCTGCACCAAAGACTACACTGTCTGGACTTGCATTTGAATAGGTTTCTCAAATAGGCCAAAAAGTACTTGGGTCACTGAGTGACGAAGCACGTTTGAGACTTCCTGGTCTTTCTGGCGTACGTATTTGATTTGTAAGTCAGTTATCTTTATAATTCAAATAAAAAAATTGCATCAACTTAAGCTGCGTAGTTTACATCTCAGGCTTAGAGACGTAGACACTTTCAATTTTTAAACAATCATCACTCGCAGCTATAGGTCTGAGAGAAGCAAGCACTGTCATAACCTACCTGCTTTTGATGATTCCATTCCATCTGTTGTTTCGTCTCCTGTATAGCCTCTTGCTCTTGCATCCTTTTTCGTCTCATTTCTTGTTCCTGCTGAATGCGCCTCTTCTCTGCCGCTCTCCACTTCTTCACTCTCTGCTCCTCCTCCCACTGTTGTCTCCGCCTCTCAGCCTCTTCTTCCTGTCGTCTTTGCTGCCTCTGTCTCATCCTCTCCTCTTGCCATCTCCTTTCATCTTGATGCCTTTGGAGCTCAGCATCCTCCTCTAGCCTTTGCTTCCTCATCTCCTGCTGGAGTCTCTGCTCTTCCATCAGCTGCTGCTGCTCTTCTCTCTCCATCTTGTATTTGTCCCCTGTCGTCTGAGACCTCCCATTATTGTCATCACCCTCTTCTTGACTTTGGCAACCCAGATCATTTCTTTGCCGGTGTGCCTCCTCCTGCTGTAAATCGAAACGACAGAAAAATGAAGATTATCCAACCCTGATGACTATTCTCATAAATTTGTTTCTAAAGTATTCAACCTTTCATAAAAGCCACTTGCAAAGTTGTTACTGCCTACCAAGCTTAGGTCCATTAAAAACTGTCAATAATATTGCAAATGTTTATTGTCACACTTACTATTGCTCAGCCTATAATTCACCTGTTGAACTGTTTGCAGTGATAACTGTCACGGACGAAAAGGCTGGATAAGTACATTTGTACGGGAAGAGAGGGCATGTCTCATTCTCATCTCATTGACAGTGTTAGTGGAGTTTAGGGGGTTAACAATTGCTTTCTAAAAATAGACTTAAAAAAGACAAAAAAAGAACTTACTATGCCCAAGCTTTTCATTTGAGTAGAATCATCCTGACACCACTGGCAGCCAATCTTTGATGTCCTTTCAGCGGAACGGGGTGGGTGGAGAACAGACAGCCCCATTCCCCATGGCCGATGAGAGAAACCCCAGGGGAAGTGGTGACTCCAGCTGAAGGGGTCATGCCAAAGGTCATCGTGATCGAACCATGGGTCCCGGAAAAATGAATTCATAAGCAGCCTGGACGATGGAGTGTGGGTGCCATAAATCGGTTGGTTGCTGGCATGTTGATTGCAACTTCATGAACAAAAATGATAAGAATAAATAAGAATGTTTGAATATTGTAATATTATGTTTCTAACAATCATTATTGCCTTCCTTTATCAACCAACAACTGTGAATTTGTATGCCCCACTAATAAACAACTTAAAATTGACAAACCACATGGAAGTTTTGACGAAGCCCAGACTTACCAAGACTGATGAGGCGGAATCCTGCCTTCAGTGCCCACACCAGCAGCAAGCACGAGCGCCATTGCGCAAATCTTCGGAAGAGACGCCATAACAAGTATGTGGACTTTTTGCTGAGAAACGTGGAAGTACTGGCGACTCACAGCTTGCTCTCTATAAACTAAAGTTGGGCTAACTCACTTGAACGGTTTCATGCACATCCGAGAAAACGGCTGGTTTTAACTGCAGAGCAAAAATGGTGCAACCTGGAAATTTCACTCAAACGCACTTGTTTAATGATAATGTGTGATATGACCGGGCGGATATGGCTCAGATAATTTTTGTGTATCTCTGTGTTGTTCAAGAATAAACAGACGGATATTTTTGTCACATATTCTCCCAGTTTTTATGACGAACATATCGCAAAAGGGACACGTAGATTTCTCAAAAGCAACCAACACGCTCTCGACACGTCGAACAAAATCGTTTCTAGGAACTAATCTTGTGTGTAAAGACACGTGTGCGTTGATATTCTCATCCCGTTACAGAGTTGCATCAGCCTCCTGAGCGGGGCTGCGATCAGGTCTCCACTGCCCTGTTTACAGAACTTTCGAGGAGATTCTGTTTATTTCCTGTGCTAAAAATAGCCGTGACGTATCTATCGGGAAAGCCGCAACGACGACTGTTAACTGTTAATTTTTTAGATTCTGTACATTTGTACTGTAGAACTAGAACAGCCGTCAATTCTGTTGAACTCATTTTTTGTCTAGCTCCCAGTCAATGAGGAACAACTGGGAGAGCGTTTCGCAAGAGGAGAACAGACTAAAATCAGAAGCCCTCAAGCGGTCGTGGTTACGAATGCGAAAGAAAATATACGTACGTGTGCAATCCTTGTACACATAGGGGCATAGACTATGTACAGTAGTAGTGTTTGTGACGTGTAACGCAGAGAGTTGAGAGTCCAGTTGTCCGAAGTATGGATTTTAACGACATATTTCGTTCCTTTTTTGGGATGCACTACCCTAGAGGCTCTATGGAGAAGTAAGAATTTTTTTATTGAAGATCGTGATGTGTTTTTAATTCAATAATTGGCACCGCGCCGTCGCGTGCCTCGGTAGGAAGACAAGGATGTTGAATGAGCGATTACGTCATTCTGGCGTTCATTGCCATTAGCACCCTGTTCCTATAATAAGGAAAACGAAGTCCACTTTTGAAAATAACTGACATTCAGACCAGACCTTGACGAAAGACGACCGTATCACGCCATTTTGTACGCCACCGTGTTAGTGTGAGTGTTCCATTTGAAATCAGAAGATAAGCACAAAAATTAGAAAGATTGATACATGTAGGAGCGGAGCTCAGTTAAAACAGTGGATGGTTAATATGGAGTCATGGGTTGTAAAGAGGAGGGTGATTTGATGACATTGGCCTACTGTGAGAATTTGTAAAATACTCAAAATAGGAGGATTGAGGATATAGTCTAGACCTAAGTATGGGAAGGCCTAAAGTCACGACACATTTTGATGGGAGTCTTGGCATGCTTGGCAGTGTCATCTCCATTTTTCCTTAAGTAGTAATGTTACGCCCCAACTATAGCATCAATCCCAACTATAGTTGGGCCAGTCCCAACTATAGTTGGGCCCGTCCCAACTATAGTAGGGCCCGTCCCAACCAGAGTGCTACAGTTGGGCCGGCCTAACTACAGCAAAGAGGTCCTGTGTGCACGATGTGCCCAGCATGTGCCAAAGTCATATTGTTTACAAATGTCATGTCATTGGTCATAGGGCTAGATGAACAGATGAGGTGCCACATTTTAGATGAATTGTGCCAAGTGAGACACATTGACTTGGATAATGTTGAGACATTTCCAACAGACATTGGTCAACAATAGTTGGGACTTATGCTATAGATTGGGCGAACAGTAATGTGGCCAGTCCTTGATAGACTTTAAACTGGGCATAGGCAGTCGGGGGAGCCAACAGTAGGCTGCACATACTTTCCTCAGTTTTATCCCCATGACTGGGGTTCAAATCCCATCTACATGTAGGCTGACGTGCATTTGATTCTCGGATCCTCTCTGAGGTTTTTGGGGGGAGGGGGTTCTCTGGAATCTTTGTCCAGGGTTCCCCCAGGAAGAATTTCATATACGGACAACACTTAATGCCCCTGTGCACAAACCTATGAGACTTGTCTGTGTTTTTTCTTCAGAAGTAAATGCTTCAGAATTTTCTCGGCTAAACTTCACTTTTTAGGACATGCTACCATTTTCTGATGGCTGTCATACATGTACATTTTTAAGGGAAAATTATTGGTGTCCGTATATGGAACTCTACCCTTCCTCCCACGTCAATCTGACCTTCAATGTCTTCTCCCTCCGGAAGTCCAAAGGAAGGAGACTTACAACTGATAGAGCTCTACCCTGGATAATGTATGAAACTTCCATTCTGGCTGTGTCAGACTGATACAATCATGTCCATACATGTTCATGGCTGCTGGCATAACCCAATGAAATGTACTTCAAAAGTTGAAGTTCACAATTCAACGGAAAACTATGCTTTGGAATATGCATCTTCAAATCAGATGGTTGGTATTTGTAGGTCTGGATATTTAAATAATCACAATATTATTGAACCTTTTGACAAATTATGGTTAACAGAGTCTCCATGTGTGTGCTGATCTTGATGAATGTCAAAATACTGTAGTTTGTTCTCATTCTTGGGTATGTTTCACAGTATTTCCAACAAAATTGGAAAATGGTGGTAAAGTAACATGTAACTGGTACATTTGAAAAGATAAAGTAAAGATTTATGAACTGAAATATTGGAACTTCTCAGCACATGTTCATGTACATGATCTTTGTGAGTTTGTTTCTGCATTCAATTGGGGACCCTGAACAATAGAGGACAATAAGGTCCCCGATTGACAGAGGGTCCCCGATTGACAACTGTGTACAAAACATATGGGTGGTCTTCTAAAAAAGTTAAAGTACAAACAAAAGAGGAACAATAGGGGGTCCCCAGTTGCAGGCAAATACACACTTGAGTGAGTGTGGAAGGAAACAAACGGTGGAATACATGAACATACATGCACATGTACAGTAGCTGATGAGTGTCCCATATCCATGTACATGTACATTGTACAAACCCCCCAATGGAGTGAGCAGCCTCAAAAATCTGGCGTCCAATATGACTGAGGGAGTATAAGTTTTTCATTTTCTGTTTTCATAGGGTTGGAACCATTACTTTGGCAAAACACTACAAGAAAAAAGGATGCGTCATGTAAATACATGTACATGTATAGGTTTTCATTAGCACATTTTCCGTACATGTAAGTGTACACGTATGTACATGTACATAGCTGATACATTCCAAACTGTTCACACACAGGGTTATTCCTCACAGTAAACGGTCATGCATGTACTTTAATTTCAGTGACTCTGAAGAAAGGGATGACTTCAACACACCTCCTGACTTTGGGTTCTTTGGCAGCCCGTTTGGTGTAGATGAAAATGATGAGATGAACGACAATGCGACTTTTGGCCCAGGTCGGGGTGGAAGGTTCGGCGATGATCTTTTCTTCAGGTTTGAAGAGGAGACCCAGGACATGTTCCGGCATTTTGAGGAGATGTTCAGAAATTTTGGGCTCAGTGATTTCCCACCGTCTGGTAAGTTTCAGTCATGGCATGTTATAAAATGTCCAAAAACGTGTTTCCCTTTTGATGCCAACCCAGAAGAAGGCCACTTAGACCTAAGGCTTGGTTTTATTTTGAATAAGGAAGCTGAACATGCTCAACAAGCCCTTCTTCAGCTTCAGTTGGAGCAGTCCACCTCTTTGTAAAGTTGGATGAGATTGCCCAACTTTGCTGTACACTGGTCTGAAGCCAGTGAAACTAGTACGAGACACATTGTACCAATAAATGATCCTTGAAAGTCACAGTGCTGCCCTTTCATCAGCAGTGTTGACAATATCAGAAGCAGCAAAGTGTAATCCTCCTGCCCCTTCACCCCCAGCAAAAATGGATCAAGAACCATTTGGGGGAGGGTTCCAAAATGGGAAGGGGGACAAAAATTTGGATTTTTTTTTTGTCTAACCTCTTTTGGTTTGTCTGAGGGGTAAAGGCTACATTTAGGAGCTTTTTACACACTTTTGGGAAGAAGGAAATTGAAACAGAGCCCCCTAACAATTGCATCTCTCATTAGTTCTCAATTTTGTTTGGTTTTTTTTTTCCTTCTGGAGAGAGAGGGGACGTACATGTAGCCCCTCCCCCCAGATGCTCCAGTTCCCCCCCTTCTTGTCATAGATATGAATGGCCATCCTGTAACCCAGCACCCTTTGGCAAAAAGGGGGGCTTGTGTGCACATGCACCATGTACAAGAGGAATGTTTTTAGTTTGTTGAGTAATGGTATCATGTCCTGTTCCATGAACTGACGTGTATCTAGTCATGTGACGAGTTACTCAAACAGCAGGACAACTCACATACTGGTACATGATAAAATACTCATGCACACTGGTCACCCGATTGCACCACGTGTGTTTAGTATGTAGGCACATCTCAAAGTGTCTTCGTAGAATGTATTTTTCTCACAGAATTTGGCCCAAATTTCAGTATTTTCAAGGACAGACCAAGACCCCTCTCTACCAATATCATCGCCACGGTATCAAACCCCACGAGATGAGATGCTGAAGCACCCAGATAGTAGCCAGCCCTCAGCACCCATGCCCAGACTCTCTGATAAGGACCGTCTTCAAGGAGATCAGAATAAAGCAAAGGACGGAGGGCCATCATGGGTAAGATGTGGCACTGCCTGCCATAGCTGGGGGCTTTGTGAGGACGAGGTTAGGGGGGTTCCTTCATAGTCATAAATGACAAAGACATTGACGTTAGTTCCTTTCCCGAGCCTTGCCCTTTACTTAGAGTCAAGAAAAACCCCTGTGATCGGTACATAATGAGGTTGATGTTGGATACACATCATCTCCACATGGCTACGTGGTCCTAACGATTCCATTGAGGTGATCATCCAAGGTGATCAAGGCGTTACTTCGTGTTTGAATGGGCTAAGTTACTTTTGATGCTGATCAACTGATGTCCTGATGGATATTGTGTCAGACAAGTCTTCTCCTATCTTCAAACTAGTGAAAATATTCATCCCCTTTGGTGAGGTTAATGAAAGACAAATGAGTTGCTGAAAGAACCAAAGATGCCTTGATAAAGTAGTGACCATGATGACGAGCATCTGCATTCTGCATTCATCTGCATATAATACTGCATTTGTCTGTGGTATTCATAGCTACATCATTGTGATATGATGCTCTTTCCTTGCATCCTCCATAGCATTCTCTGTGGACCACCAAACCAAAGTGGCATTGGCACATGCCTACCCAACCACCTGCAACCCCACCCAAGGAAGACAGAGGTATGAATAGAGGATTTGCGTGGCTGCCATCTTGCAGGCCAGCGCTTTTGTTCTACAGGAAATGCACAAAGGAGGTTTCCCAGTGGAACAAAAGAACTGCCCTGCAAGATGGCTGCCATGCAAAGCCTCTATTCTGTGCTCATTGATTTCTCCTCACAAGTCTCCACAAGTACCTCAAAGTCCGAAGGTCAAATAATACATGTAGCTATTCAAGAGCACTTTAACATAGGCACTCCTTTGTCCTTGCCCATGCCCTGTTACTTACGTCCAAACATGTGATTTGCATGTACCCATTAGCAGGGTCTTGTGATGAACTTGTGAAGGTCTCCACAGCGAGAGTGATACATGTAAATGCCGCAATAATGTCATAAATGCACAGTAATCATCTGGTAAGCATGACTGGAACAGAGAAAAAGTGTGATGAGTTCATTCAGTCATGGGTGTCACGGGAGGGGGGGACAAACATGTGACACAATACAGGCAGATACATGAAAGGAGAAACCAGAAGGAGGAAAGGGGATAAAATCGCCCCTCTGCTTGATAACACCTCAGAATAGACCCCCCCAGTTGCATGAACTCCTAGTAATTCAAAGGGGTATAGGCAATTTGGCAAAGAACCAAGAAATCTTTGAAGAGATCACAACAGATGACAAAAATGACAAAAACAGCAGCACTGATATCTGATACACCCTCTTCATTCAGTTGTACATTGTTGTTACTGTAGTGTTAATAACAATAATATTGGGATTTGTATGGGGCCAATTTATGTACATGTTGGGGCTCAGCAACAGTAAAAGATGATGATGGAAAGAAACTAGAGTATGACTAACGGTTGTAGTATGACGTGATCCAGTTATTCTTGGCCCAGCCCAGGCCACGAGCCTACTCAGTGCCCTTGCGATGATCCTTCTCATCACCTTTGCCCTTCCAGACCTGGATGATGAAGTGAGAGGAAGGAAGTTGGACGAGATTCTAAAAGCGGCCAGTCCGCCCTCCTCCCGCAATGATAACCCTGCTCAACCAGGTCACACGTCCAGGCCACACTTCAGGAGCATCTCAGTGCACACTGTCAGGAAGCCGGATGGGGTTAGTCAGGCCATGTCCCCATGTCGCAGCTAAGGCTGATGATAATGCATGCACTCATGGAAGCCACTAGCTAGCGGCTGCAGCTGCGTTTCTGTACCTGTGTACATTGCTCAAAGCCATAGCCAGTTAATAGGCAACCTGCCTCAATACCAACAAGTAAATAAACTTACGAGCTGAAGCGAAATTCAAACCTTTGACTTCTGCCATACCAACTGAGCCTCATAGTGTAATTGGTTATTATTCTTTCTGTGTGGGCTATTAGAGGGGAGACTGTCAAAATTAGGCTGATTACTGAGTTTGTTGTCCACTGGTGCGGTCTTCTTGCGGTTTCGGGTTTGAAGCCCTCTTCAGTTGAACCTTCCTTTTGGAGACAAAACTCAAAGAACTAACTTTTTACAGCGTTCCAGCTTGGCGGCAGCTAAGTCTTTAAAGATACAGTAATGTGTCTTTCCCTCTCATTTTCCTCTCTTCTGTCTCCTTTTTCCCTCTCTGGCCAAAGTTACGGTATTTGCAGTGTAAAATTGTAATCTCCTGTCAAGGACAGTGTGTCAGTCAATCACAATAATTCACCAGATTTAAACTAGGCCCCCGTCTTCCTCAAGAAAGGGTTTTTTTTTTAATTTGGGATGGTCTGTTTTTGGAACGACCTCATTGGAACTTAAACCTCAAACTTCTGCTGCAATCTTATGAACTGGTTCCTACATCAGGAATACAGTCTGTGTAGGTTTATTGTAGAAAGCCTTATCAAGGAAGTACCATACTGAACCATTCACAGATACAGCAAGATTATCAATGATGACACCGAGTCATTTAATTAATGAACATCTGAAACAAAAGCTTTCTCATATTACAACAATGTCCATGTGACTCATTCCAGTCACACACTTTCCTTTTCAGCAACCAACCTTCCAAGAAATAATCAAACTTCCTCTGAAGTCTGACATCATGTTGATCATCCATGTTCTCTTGACTGCAAAATGTTGAGAGAACAATCTTTTGGATGCCATACCATGCTGTGCTAACTTTTTTCCTTACCCACTGGCTCCATACGTATTGTCTTAAATTACAAGAAAAGGGGGAAACTGAGTTACAAATCCCAACACATTACACAAATCACGTTACAGGGCAAAAACACATCGGACTGCTTCTATTCCCGACACACCACAGTTGTGTCCCATTTACAGTCAGTTGAGTGGGAAAAGGAGCGTGATTTTTATGTTGCATTAATGTGTTAAAATTACTCCATTATGACAAAACAGTGAGTATTGAGCCATCACTGGCTAAATTTAACTAAAGGGTATTTAGCTGGCAACAAGTAGACAGCACCCTCTTTGACGCACGTACACGAGTAAGCCTGTAAAGGTTATTAAATTACCACTGGGTTTGAAGTGGGGCCTGTGGTCTAGTGGATATTGTGCACATCTGGAGATCTCATGTCTCAAAAAATGAAAATGTGTTTCGTTTGTTATTTTTTAATTGACTTCAATATTCAATTGCAGAGTTCTGCATTTTTCTTTTTCAGATTCATAGCCTTTGGGGATTTTTTAAAGGAAAACCACCTGGTGAATACAAAGTCACCATGACTACATTGGCTCAGAACCAGACTAAAATTGTCACTGTGTTGAGTGAAATTATTTCTTCCTCTGAATAAACAGTTACTGCACATGTGCCCGGCAAAATATCATTAAGTTTAATTTGCCAGCGACAGACCAATATCCACTGCGTAATGATAAACAAGCCATTTACTTATCGCCCTATCCAACTCCTTGACATAGAGAAATAGTGGTGCTACTTCACATGCAGCTGTCCCACGAGGGCGCACTTTACACCAAAGCAGTTTGCAACATTTGACAGATGAGCAGGCTTCCTTTGTTCAGTAATTCTATGCAGCATTTTTCTCTCTTGACACCCATGGGTCAGACGGGTCAGGCTGTCCAGATTGTGGACGTCCGGACAGCGATTGCCCTGGACATGTGCTTCCTGACACAAACTGAGTGTCAAGGTTGCGGTGGTGAGAAACAGTGCTGTGTCTAAAGGGGCAGGGGGAAATTACCCCTGTGGGGACATTTCTTAAGGAATGTAAACTTGCAACACTTTAACAATGATACTACAGTACATTTGGTCAACATGATCATCAACAAGAAGTTGCATCATTGCCAAGTCACACATTTCCCTTCTAGTTCCGGCTGGTTTGGGAATTGCTGAGTATTTGTGAAAGTACACAGAGTTGATTTGTTTTTCCTCTGGGGTGTTTTGTTGGTAAACTCGTGCGCATGATGTCAGGGCGTACTGACAAGTATGGACTACCAGTCTTTCCTGTTTGTGAGAATTCTTGGACTTTCCCTCCTATACAGAATTCACTGTGACGACAGGTTCTTAATCTTATGATGAAATACGGACAATGATTTTTAGAAAAAGTCTCTCTAAAAAGATTTTCACAAAAACTCTGTACGTTACTTACTAGAAACCAACTACGTGAACAGGTCTAGAGTGATAGAGTTTAATTGTGAAAAATAGTCTCTTGTAAAATTAAAGGTTGCAACATTTGTCACTCATATCTTCAATAGGAATCATTAATAATGGGTAAAACATTAATTTTTGTTCTTTTTTTTACAGACCATAGAGCAAAGGCGCACAGAGACAGATGCAGACGGTAACATCACCACTACAGTCACAACTACCAACCCTGACCGACCAGAGCTTCCAAGCCTCATACCAGACCAAAGGAGATCACAGATGGATAGGTGGAGCGGACCAGAAGATGACAAAGCTATCTTGGGAGGGGAAATAACAACCTCAATATTTGAGAAGCTCTTCGGGTCGTGGGGTCGCCATTAGATGATGTGTCAAGCTATAAATTGATTTTCCATCCCACAACAACCATCGGACATCTGGCAATAGGCATACATAGGCAGATGGTTTAATTAACAAGTGGCTCCAAGATGTCACACCCAGCCAAGAATCACAGTGAAAATCAAGTTGGGCTTTATTCTTTGCTACAGAGGAATTGATTGCATGCTTGGGATGTGTTTGGAGGGACAGAACATCTGTATAATTTCAAACTTGTGCACGCGGGATTGAAAAACCAAGGTACCTTCATCCTGCACCGCATCCTCACTGATAACTTATTAAGACACCAGACCATTAATAATGTCAATTTAAAGTTTAAAAGCTAGATTCTTCAGACACTTCAGGGTCTATGGGTAAAGGAAAATAAAATAGCGGTAGCCATTTTTCCTATGGCTGTGTTTCACAATGGGGCCTTTAGGGCGTTATTGAAGACCTTCCACATCCTCTTGGATGAATATTTGAATTTTGTCTGAGACCTTAAGAACATTGCAGGTGATGCTAGATATGATAAACGATAAGGCTAAGTGTAATCGATATTACAGAAACGTAAATAAAAATTTTTTTGCAATTTATAATTATAGTGAATAGTTCATTTTTGTGGTCACAGACGGCCTCCCTGCAGTGCATTCCTGGCTTGGTGAATTTTTACCAGTCCCTAACCCAAAAAGTAAGGAGACAGCAAACATCTTAAAAAAATAAACAGGATTTTAAACTCCTTCATTTAAGATTCTGCCTTCTTGGCCTCATTTCAACCCGCATCCAGTGCGAAAGCAACATTGGATTCTTGTCTGTTATGTTGACACTGTACCTGTTTTTAACTGGCTATTATTTGGTTGTTTAAAGTACAAACGGGAAAAATGGGCAAGTAAATTTAGATTGGGAAATTGGGGCAGGACTTTAGAGCCTGTGAGGCAGAGCGAGAGGGACAACCTGCTGACAGGATACCTTTAAATTCGCCCCTTCCCTCATGCGCACGGCACGCCGGGGTATTTTTAGCCGGAGCGGAGACTGGTTTGTGGCCAAATATTTTGCCAGGGAAATGTGACATTTCAGGCACGTCAGCATGTCGGGGCCAAGAGATGGGCTGGCTGCGGGAGTAGGGGACCCTTCGGGGCCCGTGCATATGGCAGTGGGGAGCCGGAAACCGCCCTCAGCTTGGGATTGCCCAACCCGGGCGAAACCAGTTCTGACAAAAACAAGCCGGCAAAATAATCAGTTGAAAACAGGCGCGGCGGCCGGGGGCTGAGCACTTCAAGTTACGAGGAGCAGCAAAGATGGATAGAACCAAACCTGAAGTAAGCTCAGCATTAGTTATAATTGACATGTATGTTCTCCACCTATTTTCTTCACTTCTAAATCGAGATCTGAATAAAGCACACGATGCTGATCAAGTAAACTTCAATTTAATCAAACTGCTCATCATCATTCAACGAATCAAATTGTCCAACGGAAAGGTGCTAGACACTCGGACAATGTGTCGATTGAGATTTTTTTTAAAAAAGAGAAAACAAAGCTAAGAAAGGAAACACCCCCCCTCCATTGTAATATCCCGATTCACAATAGTGCGCCTCCAAGAGTTTGCAACCCGTTAGCAAATCACGATGTGCGAAATATGTCGACCCAATGCGCGTTTGGGAAGGGTCGACACATTTGGCGCGTTGTGATTGGCAAACGCGTCGCAAATTGAGGCGCCCGTATACATTAGCGGTGTATTGTTGGGTAGCAACCATCATAATTGGTGTAGCTCTCATCTTTAGGACCGTCTTGGGACAAGAACCGTACAAGAAAGATTTTGTTGCTTTAATCTTGAGTCAGTAGATGCTTTACATTTACTTGACGAATTCGATAAGACACAACAGCCTCGCAATCGCCTCTGCGCAGCCCCTTCCTTGAAACTATACCTAGCGCTGTGTGTTTGAGATGTGACGCAATCAGCCTAAAGCGGTGAACGAGCGGCTCAGATCGGTGCCTGTGAATTATTCCAAACTTTCCGGAAAGTTCCCTGAATAGACACAAACTCCGTGCTGTCTATAAAAAGTGCCGCTCAACCATCATGACCCTTCTGACAGTTAAAATCTCGAGGAAATCGTGTGTCTTTTCACTGAAATTCCCGTCATCCTAGAAAAAAAAACAGGAAAAAAAATTTGTTCTTTTTACTCCTATTTGAGAATCACTCTCCAATGAGTGTTTTTTTTTTCGCCTTGTTTTTGGGCCTGATGTTGACTTCTGTTTGAATTTCTTCAGGGTGGAGTGATGGGCAGCATGCATCAGGCGACTGAAATCGAATGGAAGCTGTTAGTCACATACGTTCCTGACGCACACATGAACGTGTGTACACAACATAAAAAAGTTTAACAGTGTGAAGCCGGTGGGCTTTATGCGGGATAAACGCAGAAGAATTCGGCAGGTGGCCCCGCTAGCTCCACAATGATTCTCCCTTCCCTCATGAGTAATATCAACCTGAGTAGACCTCCAGAAGTCCGGTTCGCGGCCCCTTTAAGAAGTTACTCTTTAGTCATCCTTTGCCTCTCATTATTAAACCTTTATAACCACAGTCATATCGCTTCCGCGGTGGCTGCCTGACTCGACCGCAACCGTCTGCAACTGTAGGTCCAAAGCGCTTCGAGGTTTTTACAGTGTGACTTGGCAAGGGTTTGAATCGTCCGATGAGCAATGGCGAAGATAGTAAGGGCAGAGGCCCCCCCCCGCGCACCCTCCCCGCGTGACGCTTGACGGAGCTCCCTGCAGTTGGAACCCAAGCTCATTTTCGACCGTCTTGATTCTCTTTCTCCTGTCTCTGCCCAGCTCAGGTTGGTGTTACTTCACTGTTGTGAACGTTGGCTTGTCATTGAAGCGAGTTCTGTCTAGACCTCTTGCTATAATTCAGCCTGAGGGCAATTTCTCGCAAGACTTTGAAAGGAGGTTATAACTCGAATTAAGCAATTGATGAGAAGTCATCAGGAAAATGTAATAATAGGACGAAGCTTTTCTTTAATTTTCTGATTCACGTTCTACTTTCTCTTAAAAACGGGGCAACAAACTGAAAAGAGACCAGGTCAACATGATCATCAACAAGAAGAAGTTGCACTGTTACCAAGTCACACGTCGCCCTTCTAGTTCCGGCTGGTATGGGATTTACTGAGTATTTGTGAAAGTACACAGATCTAGAGTTGATTGTTTTTCATCTGGGGTGTTTTGTTGGTAAATTCGCGCGCATGATGTCAGGGCGTATACTGACAAGTATGGACTAGCAGTCTTTCCTGTTTGCGAGAATTCTTGGACTTTCCCTCCTATACAGAATTCACTGTGACGACAGGTTCTTAATCTTATGATGAAATACGTGTCTAACATCGTGCCCACACCATCGTTATTGTTGCATTGACCTACGAACTAATGTCAAATAATTATTATCAAATTTCCTCTTTTTTTCTCTAAAGAAACAGCCAAAATTACCCAAGGGTAATGTCGTGCGTGTGCTTATTTCTGTTGCTTAAAAAGAGGTTTAAGACTGTGGACATTATCGATTGAGGCAGAAACTAAACGATTTGGACAGACTTATACGTTGAATAATTCCGTCAAGAACACAGCGTGAGAAATGGCCAGGAAAGGGCTGGTGAAAGATGTTTCTCAAGTACACGTACATGTAGTCCAATAAATAATGGTATGATTCATTATCAATCAACCTCTAAAACAGCCAATCCACATTGCTCACAGGAACAACAACTTGGTGATATTCGGCAGTGTTCATCTGTGCCTCCATCGCCAATGCGAACGCCATGACCCATTCTCTCTGTTGAGAGAAAAATCTTAATGTCATTCGAGACACGAAATGAACTTTTCTGAGGGTACTCGCCGGTTGGAGTCAAGTGATCTTTGACTTACGATTTGTCCAAAGTTGAATCAAATTTGTAGACAAATAATAAAAAGTGCACGTTAAAATTAACATAAATGTAAACAACTTAAGTAAACATGACAAAAATGAGGAAATAAAAAAAAGGACGAAGTATGTATAAAAATGAACAACAAAATTTTAGCGCGGTAGATCGAAAAATTCAGAGCGAACATGAACCCGTAGAACGTCGAACACGGTGTACCAAACTGTAAAGAGCGTTTCTTTTTCAGTGTGCTTCACGTTGTAATAATTCAATATTCAACAAACAATTTTGTTTTAAGAAGGAAGAGAGTCAAGTGTGCATTCGTTTCAAAAATGTAAATTTCACTGTACATTTTAACGAATAATATACTTCTCTGAATTATGACGTCACGAGAGTGGTTTAAGTCGTTCCGCGTTCTCGCTCATTCGCATCAAGAATGTCTGCTTTTTTGTCGTTTCTTTTTTACGGAACTACACTGAATCAGCTAATGGGCTTACAAAAAACAATATTCATGGGTGTCAACAGGATTTTTGCGAGGGAGGGGGGACACTTTTTGGGGGGAAGGGC
Source organism: Acanthaster planci (assembly GCF_054643075.1). Classification (NCBI taxonomy): domain Eukaryota; kingdom Metazoa; phylum Echinodermata; class Asteroidea; order Valvatida; family Acanthasteridae; genus Acanthaster; species Acanthaster planci. Next base: position 8,237,940 of record NC_141781.1, read on the forward strand.
AAACAACCAATCAGTAACGGAACTGATAAACCATTTACTCTGCAAGGGAGTCAATTAACTTGCGGTTTTGCAAAGCAAATTTTGGTTCAATTTCTTCGGGGGAGGGCGATTTGGCGATTACCTCAAGATATCCGCATTGTAGACCAGTTACAGTGGGTGTCAATTAACCTCAGCGCACCCTCAGCTGACAGCTATCAGCCAATGAACAGACCTGTAAGGTGTCGCTTGAATTGTAACCAATTGTCCATCAGCTCTTACACGAGATTGTACGGAACGAGTGGACAACACCACGTCTGGACGTAAAGATGGTCTATAGGTAAAACAAAGAGTTATTTACTTATTTCGGTATAATCTCCAACACACACTACAATCCGTCACCGTTTTCACGAAGGGACGGGCATGTCAATAACGGCAATTATTTTTTTAATTTCAACTTTTTTCACTGTTTTGCTTTCAAACATTGAATGTAACATTTTTGACTTGCTGCCGTGAGCGAAACATCATTAGCCTAATGTCAACATTACATTAATGATGCCAGGGCAGACATCTCAATAACTACATTTTGCGTTTTCGCGATACAAAACATAATTATTGTCCAGAAAGGCGAAAATTGAGTCAACTGTGTTTTTTGTTTTCACGCAAGGACAGCGTCTTTGTTATTATTCTTAGTTTCGTTCGCGTACACATGGTGCCCTCTCACTAGGAAAAAAACAATGAGCAGAGGGACGTGAGAATTGGAAAACGTGACGCTCACTCACACATAGTGCCTCCTCTCTAGGGAAAAACACTGATCAGAGGGACGTGAGAGTTGGAAAACGTGACGCTCGCTCACACATGGTGCCTCCTCTCTAGGGAAAAAACACTGAGCAGAGGGACGTGAGAGTTGGAAAACGTGACGCTCGCTCACACATGGTGCCTCCTCTCTAGGGAAAAAACACTGAGCAGAGGGACGTGAGAGTTGGAAAACGTGACGCTAACTCACACATGGTGCCCTCTCTCTAGGGAAAAAACACTGAGCAGAGGGACGTGAGAGTTGGAAAACGTGACGCTCGCTCACACATAGTGCCTCCTCTCTAGGGAAAAAACACTGAGCAGAGGGACGTGAGAGTTGGAAAACGTGACGCTCGCTCACACATGGTGCCCCCTCTCTAGGGAAAAAACACTGAGCAGAGGGACGTGAGAGTTGGAAACGTGAATTTTCGTTTTCACGAAGAGATGGGCATCTTTACTAGTTAATTTTGGCTAATTACCTTTTGTGTTCTTTCTCATTACTGAGGTCATTGTGAAAGTTTTGCAAATCAAAAAAGGAGAAACTTTTCTTGCAATTATCTCGAACGCATTTTTCTTCCAAAGCCACATGCTAGTCCCCCGCTTCGTGAAAACGATGACGAATTTTCCTCACCAAGAAGCAATGTCGTATCGCCAACGACATTATTCACACTATAACACGCATTACTGAGGACCTTAATAAACAACCGAATAACATCATGTCGCTTGTGCTTGAAACACTTTCAAATATTACATTGATGTCAGCCTGTATGGAGTACCCTCATTACATTCAAAAAGTTAAAAACAGATGATTTCTTATTTAAAGTAACGTGTGCATGGGACATCTGTGTCGTGACTCATGCATATTCCTTCATAATAACCCCACCCATGTCAGTCCACCGAACACAGTAAACTCGGTATCCTTTTCTTTTTGTGATTCGCTTGTTCTAAGCATGCATATTCATAAGCTTGTTTAAGTTATGTTCATTCTTTTGCGTTGCTCATTCAATGCCAATGTCAGTGATGAATATTCATTAGTGAAGTCAAGCAGTAGGTGGTTCAATACAGTAGACCTAATTATGATTAGCAACGCGTCGGAAATATTAATAAATCGGCGTTTCCCGTATTTTTGCTTGTACGGGAAATGAAATAACTCCTAAATACTACTCAGACTTTTCTATATGTCACAACGCCTTGTCGATATTATTAGATGTCCCGATAGCAAAAAATAGCTCTCTGTACAGGATTTGAAGCCGCGAGTTGATTTATAAACTCTAAGTGGGTTCTCTGATGGGACTTAAAAACAGATGCATGATAAGTAAGATTATTTTGAAGCTTTGCATGGTGGAAGAGACATGAGAAATAGGTTTGTGGGTACACCATAGAATTCCTCTCTTTTGGACGAGATGTGGTTCTTAAAAGAACCAGTGAGTCTTAGCTCGACATTTCGGCCAGTGTGTTCTGGCTGTCCTCAGAGTCTTAACTTGACGTTTCGGCCATTGTCCTCAGGAGGGTGTGAGGACGGCCAGAGCACACTGGCCGAAACGTCGAGTTAAGACTCACCGGTTCTTTTAAGAACCACACCTCGCCCAAGAGAGATTAATTCCACGGTGTACCCGCAAGCCCATTTCTCACATGCACGATACAAAGTGCTCAGACATCCATGGTAGTTATCATTCTATTATTTGTCTTTATTGCACAACCCCAACAAATATATACACTGCTCAATTGGCCAAATGCAGTTGGAATACTTTCATACAAAATATTTACACTGTTGAATGAAATTTTGAATTAAAAACCACTCTGATGAGGAAAGAAAACAAGTCCAGGGTAATCTCCTCCTGAAAGTTCTCCGCAGTAGGAAGTTCTGAAGTTTAGTGTTGTTTTCATAATCTTGTCACCAGTAAAGACCTTTTACACTCGTAATCAGTAGACACAGTTTGGCTGGTGGGACATCGGTCTTCACTTACAGAAATTCAGTATAAATAATACCACATTTTATATACATAGCTTTCAACCCCATTATTATCAGCATCTGAAGCTAAACGTAATTCCCTTTGCATGAATTATGCAGGCTACCTGCCACTGGGGACAGCGAAGTCTCACTTAGGGTAAGAAACTCCTACATATCTGCCAGTCTTCTAAAATGATTATCCAACCTGAAACTGTTCGCTAGCTACATGAATTGGTTTTGTGTGAAATAAATCCGTTATGCTGGGCGTTGTGAAACACTTGTTATAGGTCTGGTACAGTCCCAATGAAAATAACCATTGATATCGATTTATAAAGTATAGTCATTCGAAGGGTGACAAAATGAAATTTTTTACATCTTTGGGAAAGGGGGTAATATATCTGCAGGAAATTTGAACATCAAAGCTTGGGCACTGTGCTGCTTACTTAAAAACTACACAAAAAAGACTGAGTTTTTTTGCCTGGATTTTGAGAAAATTTTTTATCATTCAAAGTGCATTTCATTTTAAATTAAAACTGGGTCTCACCCATAAATAAAACAACCAAGACGGGAGCAACTTTAAATCGTGAACTGTCTTAGAGCAAAAATGGCATTGACTAACACTAGCACTCTGAGGAAACACCAACTGGCTACATCTTCAGGCGACCCGAGCGGAATGCTCTTAAAGTTGTCAGTGAGTCAGTGTCTACATTTGTTTTGTATAATACGACTTTGTCCCAGGTGATCTTCTTTTGTGATTGTTAAATGCTGAGCTACAATGATTCACTGCATCGTTAGCGGAAAAGGGGTGATTTTCCTGCCTAGTAGGAATACATTCATCAGGTCTCTAGTGTTTTGTGGAATTGCTGGGGAAACAGAGACAGCCAATGAGTCACTGTTATTGTCTCTTACAAGAAAGTCTACGGGTCTCGGTGTGAAGTTACATGGGCACCATAAGCTTCCGACAAAACTTTTGTCATCATATGCTGAAGTCATTTTGCCCAGGTCTAGCCTGCTTGCTTGAGAGACAAAGGCCAGCTCAATATTGAACGAACTTTTTCCCCAAAGAATGAATGAAGCGATTGTGCGACACGGTTGAACGTCGCATCGAAACATGCGGCATGAATAACCGAAAATACATTCACGACTGATCAAAGCAAAAATTACGATTCTGCCCAATCCCGAAACTGTCAACATTGCAAGTCAACACAAAGAGCTGGTTCCTAGAGAATGCAGCCAAGTAGAGCATTTTTCAGGAGCTGCGCTACTGTCTCAATGTCCATTATTTTTGTCGTTTCCGTCGCTTACTTTATAACCTTTTTCTTTTTCCTCCGGGATGCTGAAGGACGCCGGACACTCCTTAATGGTGGGCTTGGTCATGCCGCACGGCTTGTCAACTTTGCCCGTCCGAGGTAGCGTGGACGCAACCCCCGGGGTTGGGGTGACGGAAGCCACTGGTTTGTCCAAGGATCCGCCGAAGGCGGTCCGGGCGGGTAGCCGGGTGCTGTCCAACAGCTGAGAGAGGTATCCTGGGGCGTGCTCTCGATCTTCAGTACTTGGCGTGGTTGGGATCGCCATCGGGTCGGAGGACACGGTGGTAGGAGGCTCGTATGCCAGCTGGGTGGGCAGGGGCAAGGGCTCCATGTCGAGGGCGGTTGTCGTCGACTCCTGATACTCGACTCGTGGTCTCCTCTGCGTCTGCGGTCGCTTCCCTTTGGCGTTCAGGGCCCAGCATCCCATCACAACGGCCACGACGAGTAACAGAACGACGAGAGCCCCGAAGACGGTGAGAATGATCAGGAAGAGATCGCTCTTAAGGATGCTGGGGACTTCCTCTTTGACTTCTGGGCCGTCTGGAAGGGCGGGGACGCTAGGGATGAAATCAATACGTATCCCTTCGGTTGAGACAGTCGGTGGGACGTATATGGGCGTGACGACCATCTGAACCGATGCGCTCTCTGCGATGCCCGTAGAAGTGCTAGCTTCACAGGAGACCTCAATTTGGTTGTGGGCTTGCTTCACGTCGTGGATGGTCAAAAGTTGCCTCTGATTAGCAAAGGAAATCCCGGCCTGGCCCTCGGAGATATGCTTGCCAGCGACGCGCCACGAATACGAGGCCACATGAGGGATAGCACTACCCTCGCAGTGGAAGGTTGCGTTGTCTCCGGGTATGATCATTCGAGTCAAGGGTCTGACCTGGACGACAGGAAGAATCCTCATGGGCATGACAGAGCATCTCCTTGGCTCCCGCAGAGCCGGGCTGGTCGCTACGCAAGTGAAGCGTACCCCATTGTCTTCCGGGAGCAGTATCCTGGGGTAGACGATGTTCGACGGCTGCGGTTCCAAGATGGTGCGGTTGGTCCGCAGCCACTGTAGCAAAGCTGGTGGGTCGCCGCCCGAAGACTGGCAGGTGAACTCGGCACCGTCTCCAGGCCACAGCGTGCTCGCGGCCTTGGACGACTTGGACTCTGCCCGCACATTACATAGTGGGTACCTGGCAGGTGGTGGCACGTACACTGTCATGGTGGCTGGTGGTGAGGACTTGCCTCCCGCCAAGCCGATGTACGAACACCGGTAATGGCCGCCGTCCTCTTTCTTGACATTTGCTATCGTGAGATCGTACTCGCCAACACTCTGGTTTCCGCTCAGGGAGTACCGTGACCGAGTATCGTTGTCCAGACTATCCGCCAAATCGCCGCCAAAACTCAAATGTGTGTTTCCTTTGGACCAGTACTGCAAGGTGTCGAGGGTGCTGTGTGCCGTACATCGGAAGGTGACTGTGTCCCCGGCGATGGCAGATATGTTTGCCGGCAAGACGGTGAACATGGCTTCTGTTTTTGGGGTCAAAACTATCGCCACTACGGCAAAAATCAGCTGCAGTTCAGGCAGCGACATTGTCACTGTCATTGTGTGAAACCTGGTCGTGTTCACAATAAGGCTAGTCAACAAACTTGCGCAGATAAAAAATCCCAATTTTTTAGACGTTTGCTCGTGGGACTCTACAGTGAAAATGGCGGGCTTGGCGCCTGACAGACGTATTATAGACACACTGCGCGCATTCACCTTCGGAACATTTGAGTCACAACGCCGTGAGGTATAGAACGTAAAGTTCCTGCTGAGTTCACCAGCCAATGGCCGACTGCTTCGTCACGCGGTTCAGGAACTGGCGATGATTAACGAATGGGCACAGGTTGACAGGCCGGCCCCGTTGCCCTCTTGTCAGGACTGTTGGACTGCACAGCAGAAAAGGGCGAGCGAAGGAGAAAAACAGCCCAGGCAAGGCTAATCGAATTAGTCTGTTTCCTACAGTAGTCAGAAGGCCGATGTCATGGGACACCGGCTCGTGTTAAAAATAGCCCCAACGCCGGGAATAAGAAGTAAAGTTGTTGTGGATACAACTTCAAAACTTTGGGAAAGAAGGAAAACTGGTTACGTCAAGATTCAAGTCCCCCCTCCGAACCCGCCCTTTCCTTCCATCATCCTTGGTTCGCTACACGCTCAGGGGGAAATCGGCAGGGACTTTTTTTAAAGAAAAACATGCCATAAGTCATTGTTCAAGGCCACTCCAGACTTCGAGAATGATATAGTGATATCTTCAGGTTAGTCTGGCGAGAATATCAGTTGCGTTGAAAAAGAAAAGAAAAGATTAATTAAATGCTGAGCAAAACAAAACAACCGCCAAATGCCTTTACTAAGTGATGACCGTTAGATAAACCTTTGTCACGTTCATATAGCACTTAAACCATCATATCAGAAAGCTCGCAGTTTTAAATGATTATACCAGAAAAAAATATTCAGGGCCTTAATTTTAATATATCCAATTTCATTCATTTTTAATGAATAATTTAGTACACTTTCTGCAACTTTGAAGAAAAGCAGGGAAATAGTTACTTTCAAATGAAAACTGAAGACCTTTAGATAGCTTTAATTGAAATTCTAGGTGTATTTTAAAAGATGAATTTCCTCACACTTCTTTTTTTTGTTCATGAAACAAACAAGCTAAGGTGGCCGAGTAAAATTAAGATTTTTTTTTCACGGAAATGTTAGACCTCTATACCCAAAGTTTGAACCTGTGTGGGTGTGTGTGTGGGGGTACCGTATTTACAAACTTAAAATTTATTTTCCTTGACACGTTAATCTACCCTGATTACTCATTCTGTAAGTCACTTAAGTCGGTTGTCCACCCTTCATAAAGATAAAGCAACAAGTGGTATCACACTATCTTAACTCCATGCTGCGTTATGCATTCAATCAGGGGGTTCCTTTAATGAGAAATGGCTATACGTAGGCAACAGGTCAGTGGCGGATACTGACAAGATGACCCTCCTTTGTCGGCTTCAAACTTTGTGGTGAGGTGATACAGATCTCATCACACAGGTCTTCCTCAGCCGTTTTTCCTGGGACTCTCTCACAGTTGGTATATAGGGCCGGGGATTCCTCCCCCAGGGTTTCGATTATCCCAAACTTTTTAAAGCTTGGCAAATTGTGGACGCATCTGTAAAGTTCCACGTAACCAACACAGGGTCTGTCGGTACGATCATTTACAAACACCTGCACGCAGCTCATCAGAGCGTGTTCATTGGAAGCAGAGGGGAAAGTTTGCTTGACCTCCAACTTTAGAAAGCGGGCATTTGGGCTGGACTGTTCACGATGTGTTCTGCGGACAGTCTATAGCATAAAAAGGGCAACACTATACTGGAGAAACTGCATGACGCGTTGGTTTCTGCCTGGGTCTTTTCGAGTCAACAGATCTACGGTTGAATAAGATATGCCCGTAATAATCACTCCTTTTAAACCCTGAGTTCACATTTACACAATGGGCGTAAATCCCCGGGGAGAAGGGATAGGCCTATAATCCTCCCCACATTTTTACCAGGGGGATATGAGCTATTAGAACCATCTCCAAGAATTTTTCAGACTTCCAAACAACCAAAATGTATTCAGTAGCACTCAAAAAGGGAGAACATTTCAAAAATAAACACGGGCGTTTCACCATAGTGCGCCTCCAAGAGTTTGCAACGCGTTGGCCAATCACAATGCGCGAAATCTGTTGACCCAGTACGCGTTTGGAAAGGGTCGACAAATTTTGCGCGTTGTCATTGGCCAACGCGTTGCAAACTCTTGGAGGCGCACTATTGTGAATCGCCCGTATTGAAATACGCCATTTCTTTGAAGGTTCTGCTGGAGTGTCATGTATTACAGATGTACATCTGTATTACGAACATCACTCCAGCCTTGTCATAAACTTTGGTGTCAGCACCCCCCCCCACACACACACTTTTCGAATGTCCATGGCGGGGTAAGTCATCCCCACAATCCCCCATCCCACCAGTTCCCGCCAGAAATTTATGCCACTGATATGCAGAGAGGTATATACTTGTACCAACCCTGCCCACGCCACTAAAACGCCTTCATCGATTGCAAAGGGCACTTCACTTTCACCCAATATTTTTTTGCTGTGAACATATGAGTTTTCTGTATTTAAAAATAATCGAAATATGAGAGTTGTCAAAAGGCTCGCTAAATTTTGGAAAATGTCCTCTGCAAGTGTTAATTAAATAATTATCCATAACAGAATGTCTATTTTTTCCTCTATTAACTTTCCTTCTAAGAAAACCTTATTGTTTCGTTTTTATTTCATGTTGTACCTTTTTATTTGAGAAAATAGATACAAGAGTAATCACTATCATATACCCCTCCCCGTGAGAAGTCTCCAGGCCCTCTAGCGTTTGTTTTCACTCTGACCTTCCAGTAGGTGACCTTGAAGCATGGGCGGATCAGTTTTTGAATCAGGGAGCCTGAGGAAATGTCAACTCTCGCAACGAAAGAACGGAGGAAACAGCCGAATGGAATGGAAAATTATAGCGAAGGACAAAATGAAATGTGTACACACACCGGACGCTCGCAGAAAAAAATGAATCTTTGAAGTCAACCAAAGAAAGCGTGGTGATCGTCCCTTTGGTCGAAGTTTCCTTCACCGAAAGTGAACTGAGGATTGAAATCACTCAGGGTTTACCTTTGAACGTTTAATGCCAGCGTCGTAGCATTCCAAAATATGCATGTCCAGAAGATTTGGGGGTCAGAATGAACTTACCCTGGATGATGTCTACACGGAACCCAATCCTCCCCTACCAATCAGACAATCTATAAACCTGAAAGTGGTCAATTTCCTCAAAGGGTGGGAGAAAAGGTCAGCCAAGTCCGCGAAAGGTGTTTCGCCATGCTCCCTCAATTAACGCTTCAACAGTTTCAGCAGTAGAGGTCAAGCAACCACGCATTTGCTCAGCATGTATTTGAATGGATCATTTTTTATACTGAATGGATGATGAAACCCAGTGTGTGGGGTTTATGGGCGTCGCCAGCATTTTCTTCGGGGGGGGGGGTCAAAGAACCCATAAGCAACGAGCTGATAAATCATAAACAATGTGTAAGAGGGTCAACTCCGAGGGTTTTTGTCTTCAAAAAAATTGGTGATTTTCATCCCCTTACATCTCTCTCCCTTCATTTTTTTCTGTACTTTTCTTTGTTTACTTTTTGGGGCAAGCACCCGCCTTGTCCCCTGTCGCGATGACCTTAGTGGGATTCGAACGTTGGACCCCATGATCCGCTGTTCTCAGGGTGCGTAACTGTGCCTGTAGAAAAAAGATGAGTCTTTTTACTATATTTTACATTCTTAATGTTTCTGGTTGGGAGCTGGCTCCAAAAGCGGTGCGGCGACGTGGATTTGTTTTTTACCCTCACTTTTTTTCTGGAAATGATACACGTACCGGTATAACGCGCGATGGCCATCGCGACTACATGCGCATGCACACGTAATGTCTGCCACTTCTAACACTAAAATAGACTGGCCCGAACTTTTTACTATTATAAAGCATTTTCAGATTGTACATGTACACAGGACATTTGACCACCTCGTTTGTATGGTTTCCAGATGTAAATGTATAATTCAATGACGTCATCTGAAAAAGAGTGCCCGACTAAGTGTATGGGGAACAAGAGGGACTCCTACACAGGACATTAGTCAATCATACCCCGTTAAAAAAACGTATACAGTTACGCAGTAGCAGGATTCCAGTTGATCAAGCAAGTTTGGCAGCTTTTGGTCATCGTTTATACCAAATACAAATCTTTTTTAATTTGCCGACGCGCTGGTCTCTGGCAACGCGCGTGCTGACCAGAAACCTGAAACGTTTGGGGGCCTTACCTGGTTATTGGGTTTTATGTCATAACTGTACCAGATTTTATGGTGAATTTACCTTTATTTGAATTTTGATTTTAAACAATCAGTTTCTCAGACACTAAGTAACTCAGTAATAACAATAATATATGCTGAAGCTTGACTGTTTATCCCCAATCAATGAATATCGCAATTTATAAGTGAATTTTTCCAGTACACTTCAAACAGATTTTTTTCCATGATATGCTGTTGGTTTGTGAAAACATTCCCATTGAAACACAATACGTGTAGTAGGATTAAACGTAAGATTATGTTTAAAGGACTGTCATTAAACAGGAAAGCAGAAATCTCTTTCGCTGGATTTAAATTTCATTTTAAAATTTTTTTAAAAATTTTAAAAAATTTTCATTTTAAAAAATTTCATTTTAAACTTACAAATGTAGAAAGTACTGTTTTCTAAAATGATAAGCAAACAAGGCACAGATAGGTTTCACTGTTTTCTAGAAAATTAAGCCTCACCCCCGATGCAATATGCAGAAAAAAGCCACAGTTTGTTTGACTTTGGTGGTTAACAAAAGCAAGAAATCAGAAAGTCAATGGTAATTTGAAATATGGTCCAAGTAGTTTTGATAAAAAATGAGGATTCGAAACTCTTATATGCCCTTTTAAAATCTAAACATTCAAAGAGTCTGCAAAATTTTCTAGAAACTGTGAAATCCAAAATTCAGTGTTCAAACTGTAGTCTGTTTAAGTTAATTTCGAAAGGTATAGTTTCCTGGCTTGAGTACTACTTAAGGCTCAAAATTAGCACCTAAGAATTATAAAGAATTTCTGTGTTGTACTTATCAGTTTAGAGTTTAACTTGGCTAGAGGATTATAAAACACCACATATCTTGTAAGACATGCTTTAAGACATTGTTTTTGATTAAACCAGTTTTACTTGATTTAATTGGACTTTCTGACGGGGGGAGGCTTACGTTTTGCAAGAACAAAGAATTTAAAACTCCCGATTCCACTGCTTTGAAAGCTCCTAACTATATGTATCTTGATTGTGACACTGCGTACAGCCATGGAGGATGGTACAACAGAACAGAACAAAACTGAAAACAAATACACTCAGGTCAACTCAACACGTGCATTAGACTTCTCTGGCAGTGAAGACCTGTCATACATCAGCCATACATCTGTCAGCCATGCATCGAAATAACCGTACATATAACAGGCCTCACTCACGCAGTGTCAACAGCGAACAAATCCGAATTTTAACAATGCTGTTAAAATTTCGCATTCTTAACTAAGATCACGTTTATATACAGTATTAGTTACCTTCGAATATTCGTTGAAGGTGGTCAACACTTTACTTCGGCACAACTTTCTTCATATTTTCCGCCCCGAAGCCCGTTGGTTGACGTAAACACGTCCGCCATGCATCGAAAGACATGGTGATATCTGTAAAAACACAACGTATAACAATTAACCTTTACGTAAGTTTGACCGTAGTTACACAACTCGTGTAAAATCACAAAATTACATTTAAACAAATCAGTTAGAAACTACAGAAAAGCCTTGTATTTCATTTTGACCACATTTTACTCCAGTTGTGTAATATTTCCCCAATTCTTTTTAGCAATTATTTTTTATCATTCATTCTGTGAGTGAAGTTGAATAAAATATGCAACTCTTTTTCATGTTTGTTTTTGTACAAACTCTTCTTTAATTTGATTTATCCACCCCGTTTTCACAGCATCAGAATTGTTTTTTTTTTCTCGTTTGCCTAAAATAAACCGTCGGGCCACTCCTGAAGTCTCATTTTCTCATAACAAAACATTCTAACCTTATCTACACCGCTGAGACTTGTTTTGCAGCAGTCAGACCTGAAGTCCAAGACAAGAGAATAACTAACTTTTCCGTTTTGTGTAAACAAGAAATTGACTCAATTATAAGTGAAAGTACAATCACGCGCAACATCCAGAACATGTACTCCCACGCAGACAACGACGCGCATGCGCATGAAATGTCCCCACGACTGCGCTCAACAAATTAAACATACATGCCGATGGTATTAACATTTCAACATTGTCTGCACATATATCACAGGCTGCGTAGACTTCATTGTAGCAAAATCAACTGTGTAGCGATTTCAAAGGGGAGAATATCAAAAGACAATTGTTTCATCAGCCCGGACCTCAGCTCTAGTTCTTTAGCTGGTCTTTATAGAGTGGGAAAAAACCTCACTAAACAGTCAACCTACCAACCTCTGTCGATATAAGTTTGCATAAAAGATAAAATACAAGTGATCCACACGAGTTTTGTATAAAGTTTCTATCCCATACGAAATAGAAGAATAGGCCCCTATATTCTGGATTTGAAGCTACACCCACTGACTTGAGTGGTGCCAGTCTTCAGTTTCATAAGTGCAGTCCTCAATGGTGAGATCCTCACGGTGTTGAGTGATTGCCACAAAACCGAACATCACGACAATTTTAAGCCCACATTTCGTGAGCGTATCGCAAATTAGTGACTGAATAAGTCCAGCTATACAGGTTTCTGTTTTTAAGAGATGAATTGGCAAAAGACGACAGATGAATATCTTCTTGGGATGAGACTTGTATACACTGATTCAATGCTGGACGAAATTCAGTGCTTATATAATTTGCTGAACAAATGTAATAAATTAATAGTTTTCCTTTTGGCTTCTTGTATTCTTGCAAACGCCATCTCCATGGATTTATGAAGCAATTTTCTGTGTGTGAGAAGTCAAACGAAAGGTAAGTCACAAGTGTTACTACAGTTTGCTGTAAAGGTTTGAAACATTTTTGCTGGTTAGCTTGCTTTTAGATGCTCGGGGTGTTCTAGATAAATGCACACTGTTGCGGCTTTGCCGTTGAAGATATTACTTCCCATAAAATAGGTCGTTAAGAGGAACATATGGGGACCGTGTACTAGTAACATTTTACTATAATCCTTGAAATTGTACCTTTGTGCTGCAATTAACCTTACTTTCAATTTTCCAGATTTTGTTTTGCTATTTTTATCTGTATTTTGGGGCCTTTTGATTTTATGTTCAAACGATTTTGCACTATCGCGAGCAAAACTGGGGTGTAATCCGAGGCGGCGAACCTTAATGTTGACTATTTCCATTTGCTTTGGCATTTTTTTTATTGGGATACTATTTGGCGAGAAGCCAGCTAGCAACCTTTTCTCAGAAATGTTTTCAAAGAGCATTTTGGGGTTCGAAAATTGTTCACGAAAATTTACAAACTGAACTGTGTCTGTACCTCCCGTTATATCACACTATAAAAACGGCTTCCTCACTTGTCTGAAAAAATCTTGGTAAAATTAGACTTTTTTAAAGGTGAACTTTAAAGTTGACTTAACTCAGAAAAAAAGATTTCAAACACTTTCCATTCACTGAAGAAGAGCTCCAACATTCACAAACAGCGATTCAAGGAAAATTTTATTGCATAGGTCCTTTAACCGAATTAAAAAGCATCCCTCGAAAAGACCTGTTTGAAGGGTTCATTAGACCAGTTCTACAGGGGAAAGGATGTCAAGGGCGTAGCCACGGAGGGAGGGGTCGCCATGAGGGCACGCCCCCCCCCATTCCCGGTACCCCTCAGGTATCAGGGATTTGAATGTTTAAAGTTCAGAAGTGACGACGGATCAGGGAGGATAAGACCGTAGCCGGACTTGCAAAGTTTGTTCCCGACGATAGCACTTTTTTTTGGTCAAGAAAGGCGATTTTGCTGACTAACATGACAAGGGTGTCACACCCTCCCTACCCCTCTAGTGACGCCCCTATGTGTTTAAAATGAAAAGGGCAAGATATTAGAACGTGACAGATTACCGGAAAGATTTTTGTAAGTTTTTACGATGCATCTCCAGTGTTATCTGTTATTATGCCGTTGAAAAGTATTGACTGCATGCCGTCCCAAATGCATCAACGCATCTCGCTTCTCGCATCGCACGCTTCTTACCCTCGACCCTGGGGAATATAGTTCTTTATCTAATACGATGAATCACACTCTCTCTCATAGCTATCATCATAATAGCTATCAGGCCAGTCGTTCCCCTGAACGGGAATCTTAGATGAAGAACGCCCCATATGGCGTTTTTTTTTTCAATTGCTCAATTTAACTGAATTCTCGGGCGTGGTAGGCATCCGCCCCTTTGTATGCACCCACACCCTTTCCTCGTCAACTACACTAATCTGCGATACTGCAGGGTCAGGGTTCCCAGCCGCTCATGTCATCTCTGTAAACATGCCGAGTAACAACCACCTTCTAAGATTCCCCAGTGCACCCTCGATCTCGACCCTGAGATGGGTGGGTCAAACACATTAAATACACCTGGGACTAGAATGTTAGGTTCCGTAGCCCCCTGCTTTAAGGGGCCCGTTTTGGCCGACTTATGCGAGACAGCTCGGCCAAATGCAGGTTTAAATCCCCACAGATAGATAGTGAGGCTTAATTGTGCATAAGCAGTCCATTGAGCTCCTGATTTGTCTTTCCACTACGGAATGACCGTCTTTGAAAGCAATGTCCAATTCTTGACAGAACTGACTGAAGATTGTCCGACTAACCGACCAGCAGACTCGCCAAATTAAAAAAAAAAATCCCCTAATGCGAAATGAACAGAACTCTCAATGCACCCTTCTCGGACCTGGAGAAATCCTCATTTCAGCTTTCTCAGAATAGAACCGAGTACACAATCTATTTTGATTTGTTTTTTTCTTCCTCTCTCAATCTCTCTCTCTCTCTTTGATTTGAGCAGGCAGTCATACCTGCTCAGTCGAATAAACAGTTTTAGAGGGTAGCTTTAGTCATTCACTGTACACACATTTGCAGCACTGGCCTCTCCCCCATGCTTCATATCGAAGTACGTCGTGGTAGATCACACAGTCCACATACCAGCAATATGGAGTGTATAGCAAATATGTAACATACTGGTTTAATGATATCATTATTGAGGTAGGACCACGAGTGGTCAGATATTTGATAATAACGTATACCCATTTCAATAATCAATGTGTACATTATGCAGACTGATTAAGAAGATTACGATGCTATAAACGGCAGTAAGTTGAACCTATATGAAGTGAATAAGACATTTGGGGGGAAGATTTATAAAGCCTACATTTTTCTGAAACAGTGCCCAGAGAGAGGTCATGTGTGCAGTTAAATGAAATTCAGGACTTCCCAAAGTATGTTAAATATCCGTTTACAATAAATCCCACAGTTGCATCTCAAAGCCATATTTGTTTCCATTATTGTTGATCTTGTTTCCTTAAACCAGCTGATCATAATTACGCTAAATGATAGTCAGAAGAGAAGAATTGCAGCCGAGGATTTGATTATTGAGCGTAGCTAAAAGACACTGACAACTATTTTTATCACATAATTATTTCAATGAGTCATTAAACAAATGTCTAAGGTTGCGCCAAAAACATGCCCATATCGTCGAATCATAGTTGACCATTACGTCAAGACGAGAGATGGGCTTGGCAAAGCAAATTCAGTGAGCTGTTACCACATGTCGGAGTTGGGGATAATTTGCCCTCTAAATCTTAACCTAATGAGCACACCAGCAGCCTATAAACGGCCTCAAAATATCGCTAATGAGAGTCTTTGACATGCGCAGACAGAATAGTGCAATCGTCATATGCAATGCTTACTACATTGAACTCTTAACTTCCTGCCGACATTAATGAATGACAAACGAAATTGCTTTCTTCTGCTTACCAATTCACCGTGTTGCTATGCAGAATCGTCAGTCCTTTAATTCCACAGTTACAAGAAATACCCTATATCTAAATTCTAGTCACGTAACAATAATTAAAATGTAATTATTTACATTGACAGTAGAGGGCGCCAAACCTTGCCATGTTTCCAGCATGAACACCTCAAGATTTAGGACATCCATACATTTTAATTTCTTGTAGCCATTTTATAACACGAATGAAACCAAACCAGAGTGGAAGCTTTAACAGTGTTCCACTTTGAGTTAACTTCAGCACAATAAGCATGAGCTACTGAGCTTATGAGTTTCCTCCACCGTCCTGGATGTCGCACCAAACACTTGTGAAATGTGGTATTAGTTTGCAAAAACTTTCGGATGCACTTAGCGAATGCCCTTCAGCTGACTATAAACGTCCATATCGAGGTTCAACAAACTACCACAACAGTCACAAGTAATAAGGAGAGCGAATGTTGTGCTCAGACGAATGTCTAATGCAATCAGCACATTTTACCGGGCCCCTTGGCTCATAAACATTTCAGTAATACAGGCGTTTCACGATAGTGCGCCTCTAAGAGTTTGCAACGTGTTGGCCAATCACAATCTCTCGCCCCAATGCGCGTTTAGAAATGGTCGAAAAATTTCGCGCGTTGTGATTGGCCAACGCGTTGCAAATTCTCGGAGGCTCACTACTGTGAAACGCCCGCGTTGTTCATAGTCCTTTTTATTAAGAGGATCCCACAAATTCAACACCGCCCCCGGACGGTGAAGGTGCATACTGTCATTTGTCTGATTTGTTGTCTGATCAAGGGTGTGGCTGAAACATTATACCCGTAAAATGGGTAAACAAGAACTGATAGACAGGCCACCTTCTGACTAAGCCAGGAATCACGTACTAAAAAGTCAGCATGTGATTTTCAGATATGGCTCTGATCTGGAAGTCTTATCAAATATGAGGCTCGAAGCTCAGTCAGTTTGATTGGCAGGTGCGAGTAATGACGTAATAATGGAGAGGTAGGCGTCTGTTTGGTGGACTCTTGGGGTTCTATGTTAAGCGCCTGTGTACTTGTCTCCGTTTAATGTAGGTTTTCCCGGACAACTTCGGAAAATGCGCTGTTTAATTCGTAAAATAAAAATTCAGTTTGGCGTGGATTTTGAAAAACGACATAAAACCTGGTTTCATTTTAACGATACGAGTAATAGACTTTGTTTTGCATCCTTCAAATAATTGAATGTGCATTATGTTTCATTTGACAGGTTACAAAAAACTGATGAGGCTTCCGATTTGTCGTATTCGTTGCCAATTGTAACTAATGTGCAATGTTATTTACTGAAAATCTGTCTTGTACCGTAAACCGTCGGTATTGAGTATTCATTTTCATTTGCGGTAATTCAAATTCACAAAATTTGCATTCAATTTGATTAGAAATATACAGGGTTACAGAAATCATGACACCATTTTGATAATGAATGTAATGTTACTCATGAAGGATTATAGTGTATTTGTTATCAAACTGTACACCAAATAAAGTCTGTAATTGTTTTTATCTTCCCCTTCAGCCACTGCAAGAAGGCCAAGTGTGAACTCTGATTGTGGCAAAAACGAAAACTTGAGAAGGAAAGGTTGCCTAAGTGTCGGTTTTTGTATAGGATTATTACAATAGCTGGTATGTTTTTAAAGACAACACGAACCGTCTATTTCAGTCATGAATATTCAAACATTTAACGATTCAACTAAACACTTCTAAGAATATAACTTTTGTTAGCACACAAACGAATTCCAATTCTTGACCAGGCATACCTTTAGATAACACTCCGCGGGAAATCACCTGCACATTCTGTGAAAGATTGAGTTCAAATTCAGATGAATGCGGGATTGCAGAGGTACATCCGATTTCGCGCACAAATCAGTGTCAACATTTTAAACCAGTGCAATAACGACTGAATGCACCCTCAATGAAATAGAATTTTTGTTAAATAGAAACGGGGATTTGAATGTTCGTTCCATTTCGCTCGAAAACGAATGCTGCTATTACTATTCATTTACATATTTTCCGAAATTGTACAGGAAAACCTATAATTTCCCGGACTGGTTCTGCAAACAATTCTTTGATGCTCCAGCTTTCCACACTAACACTTGATACCGTCTAAATTTGCTTAAAAAGTCCTCTCGCACTTTGGGACGTCCAAAAGACACTGCAGCTTGGCGGTGTCTACTTTTGGCTGTCCTCTGCAGCCTCCGTCACTGGCTGGGAGGAACCGTCATTCCCGCTGTCGTCGTTGTACTGCGGGATGGTGTCGGGCTGTAGTGTGGTGGTCATGAGCGGCTGTGTTGTGGTGGCGTTGTCGTCGTCTCGCTCTTGATTCCTGTACATGCTGGAGCGCAGCTCCGACAACACCTGTTTGCTGCTGGGGGTGAAGTATATCTGGTCGTAGCCTCGGTACTCTCCGGAACCAGGCTCGCTTAAACCGTAGTTGCGTCCGTCTGTCATGAAAAGGAACAACTGTAAATCGTTAGATGTTCCATGTAGAAACTGAAGCCCCGCCCCGAGATAATTAGGTGAACGCTACATGAAAAACGAGCCAATTCGTGAGAAGTTATGATCAAACGTCCGTTCAATGAAGGTGATATTTTGGACCATATGGCACATCTAATTGACCATTTTGAACCGGCCCTCGGGCACGGTTGCATTATTTGTTATCAATAACTGTTTTCATTATGTAAATGAGACGGCATCAGCATGGTATGAACCCCGAGAAAGTCACCAATTATGAGTGGAACAAAATGGCTGCCGTATGAGGGCTGTTCGCGTTGGAGCTTTTGTGCTTGATTGTTGGACCACAAGTAGTCAAACTTTCAGGCTCATCTCAAACTTCCCCATAACCGTCACAGTGCTTAGTGGGCTACTGGGTATTAAAGCTGTTATAAAAGCGCCCTCCTTCTGTGAAAACTACAGGTTTGGGGATTATGTCAAGACAACCATACACACTCCATGCGCCCGAACCCCCCCCCCGGCTAAAAGAGAGGGACTTAACAGTGAAATTTTTTTATGAGGTGTTTTTTTTTTCCATTTAAGAGGGAGTAATACACTCCCTTCCTAAAAAAAAACTTGATGTTTAAAAATAAAACTGTCGAGGAACGCTTAAGTTGTTGTACTGGATCAAGATATTTTCGGAAATCAAGACATCCTGTGCGTTGACGCTCGAAACATACAGCGCCACTGCTACATTCGCCGTTCACGTACATACATGCGTGACCAGATACGTGTGATGGAGATAGAAAGCTCAATGATTTTTGTTTTCGGCTTTTACATCAGAGGGCGCTCTTCATACTATCCAGAGAAGTCGAACGGAAAATGAAAATGATACTGCCTACGGGTACAGTGCACAGTCTACTTCTCCTTAGCTGTAAACGAGGGAGGATCAGATCTCAAGGTTGCTGTTGAGCACAGCCAATCTCTCATGGCAACATCGACTTGAGACAGTCGCTCTAGGCGTCATGTGGAGGTTAAAGGGGTAACATGGGGATGATTTATGACAATGGTTTATTGGCTGTGCGCATTGGAAATAGTGATAATGAACACTGTCTCCAACCTACAAGCTTGTGCATCCTCCAGCAGCCTTTGGCGAAACCTTGACCTAGACTATGAATAAGTCGCGTTTTACTACGAGCCACCTGATTGATGGATACACACTGGACCAACCCATTACAACTTCGGAAGAGAAACTTGGCAAGCAACTATATAACATGCCCATAACCCAAAACCAACCGTAACGAATTAATTCGTTTTCATTCAGTCAGCAAAACCTGCTCCCATTAATGAGAGTGAAATCGTCAAGAACAACCACAACAACTCTTGGAAGCCAAAATCTTTCTAGGAAGAGGAAATTAACTTGCCTGGGTCACATGTTCCCCAGCTCACGATTTCCACGTACTCCCCGGTCTGGCATATGTGTTCCTGCATTGCACACCAGCTCTGGTAGGTCTGGTTGTCAGAGGCGCATAGCGGTACCTCGTCCGCCCAGCCGCTGCAAGTGTAATTGCAAAGGATACAGCGGGAGGTGTTGGCCGCCTGGTCCCAGAAGCATTGCTTGCGGTCCACACATATCGTGTCATTGCAGGAAGTCAGGTCTGAGAGAAAGGGTGGCATAAAAAGAATCAGTTCTAGTATTTAATGAACCCCGAGCTGGATTTTCCCCAGCAACGAAGGCTCCTTTGGTCGGAAATGCACTTCTCTTGTTCACGAACGACTATGAAATGCACGCGTTACTATATCGTTTCGCCACCAGCAATATGAACACTCCCGACCAACCTGGCTCTGTTCTACCGATGGGGGGTGTTTCCGCTCAAGCCAGATAATGACTGAATAAGTGGTTACCCTGAAACTGGGTGTTGACGTCTTGAATTTTATACTTGGTTTTAATCTGCTCTTGAGGGGAAACCTTTGCAAAGGTAATAAATTGCCACCCTTGACAAATTTATAACTAAAAGCCTTCGAGTCAATTAACGGTGTGCCTTTCGTCTCTACTTGAGTTTTGTGAACTCATATTTCTTCAGAAACCCTAATTATTTAAAAAAAAAATAAAAGTGACTTGCCGAACAGAAGATTTTTATTTTCTGGCATTGCCTGTTTTCATGTAAAAACAAACCGTTGAGCAACCCCCTGGTCTAATGGGAAGTTGGACATCCCTACCCATGGACTTCTATATGCCCCCATCTTACTTGTCCAAACTGAGAATCTGCAGATGAGAAATTCCTGTTTTTTCAGTGTTTGAAACTATGGCCAAAGGAATTAACTGGCCCTCTAGAAAAGAGCATTGTTCTCCCTATACCGATCCGTCTAAGACAAGCATGGCACTGATGATCTCAAGGAACCAAGCCTTGTTGGAACCCGACATGGCAACCGTGTCATCAAATCAATTAATTGTGCTTGAGAATAACACTGTGTCCTGGCCTTGTCAACGGCATGGGTATCCCGAATCTCCATGGCATTATCTTAATAGATATCCCTAGGTCAAGCCTTGCAGTGTTGTAGTCGTCGAGACTGGTATTGGTCTCGAGACCAGGGTCTCGAACATGCTGGTCTTGGTCTCGAATCAGTCTTGGTCTTGATCTCGCAACTCCTGTTCTCGGAATTTTCGGCTTCAGACCAGTACACGAACAATTTGAAAAATACACTATGCACCCTTTTATACCTTTTATATTGACGAATTTCGATTGTTTGTAGGCCTACGAAAAACTTGAATCGAGACCCCGCAAGACGTAGGTACGGCCGTTGAGGACTGTACGTATGAGCGTTCGTTGTGGCTACAGCTGGCAGTAGAGTGTCATTCGCAAACTTCACCCTTTGTGCGAATTACATGTGCACCCAAGGTAAAAACTTGGGCGCAAAGTTAAAACTTGCTCCAGGAACAAGATAGCGCGTGACAGCCTCCCAAATAATTGTCACTGGTTACCGGCCTTAGAAAGATATGTGATTTGTTGTCGTCGGGGTACCTGTGAACCCCTAGTCACATTGAGTGGTCTGGTAGCTAGACGCTTATTAATGCAATTTTGTTGATCTCAAATTTGACTAACAAGACACCATTCCGTAATAGCGTTTTTGGCACAACGTGTGTCGCCGCGTGCCTTTGCCTTGGTGGTGCGTAAGTTCGCTGTGTGTGTTTCTGCACGAAAAACCTAGCATCAGCGATAAGGCAGGAACACAACGTCTGCCTACGTACGCTGCCACCACTGCCATGTATGTACATGTACGTGTTCCACGCCACTTCTCGGAATGATCTTTCAGTCCTCATGTTTGTTTAAATTTTTGAAGAATCTAAATTTAAACGTTTTAATGTTCAAACAATCAAAAACTGTTTCAAGTTTGATTTTTAATGAAATGTGATGCCATTTTTGCATGACAGTTCCTAGTTTGAAATGAAAATAAATTAATTGATTTAATTTTATCATTTTAAAACGAATTGAGCTGAAATGCATAAAATCATGAAATGCCGTTATGTTTCGTTCTTAATTTTTATTGAGGCCCCATTATTTTATAATGTTATTATGTTTTTCCTACTTCAAGATATTTTCACAAATTCACCTGCTTGCCCAAACCTACATGTAAATCCTAGGCCTGTCTCCTTGTGAACCTTGTCATAACATTTAAAACAGATGAGTTACATGCATGTGAAAAGCGAAATTCCTCAGTGTTTATGAATGAGAAATAAAACAGTTGGAAAGGAAATTTTATTTTAATTTTATTGTCTCTTTGGGTTGCATTGATTGCATGCAATATGCATGTCGCGACATTCGGAGCAGGTCAAAAAGTAAACACATCACTGAAGAA
Source organism: Acanthaster planci (assembly GCF_054643075.1). Lineage (NCBI taxonomy): Eukaryota > Metazoa > Echinodermata > Asteroidea > Valvatida > Acanthasteridae > Acanthaster > Acanthaster planci. The sequence goes on from NC_141781.1 coordinate 8,259,904, forward strand.
TTCAAACTAGAAAGGAACAACGAAAAACACTGCTAAATTCCAGGACAATTCTGTCAAACTAACGCATACATATTGTTCTGTGGTTTACAGCCCATCTTCACAGTTTCAATGTACAGAGATGAGTTCTATCCATTTATTTACAAATGTGGTCTTGGTCTCGGACGGCCGGTCTTGGTCTTGGTCTCGGTCTGTCGGTTGGTCTTGGTCTCGGACTGGCTGGTCTTTACTACAACACTGGTTCAAGGCACTTGTCAACTGTACGTATCAGGGTAAGGTTTTGTCAAACAAGTGGGAGGTGCATCACTGTTCAAACTTCGGATTCGGTTGATCTGTTTGTGGGCCCAATATTGTAACTGCGAAAACATGGGGAAAAGTCTCGCACAAACTGTCCTTGGCTAACATGATAGGCTTACTTTCGCATTTGCCTTCGTACGCAACAGAGATGATATTGCCCCTCGAGCAAGACGTCCGGCGGAGTTGGCACAGCGTCTCGTAAGTCACATTATCGGCGCCGCACACAAAGTCTTCCCTGAACGGGCCCGGACACGTGATGGCGCTGTAGGACACGCAATGCGGCCGGCCATGCTGGTCCTCCACGCAACATTTGTCGTTGAGACACTCCACGTCGTCGCAAGAGTCTGATCGGGTAAGATGAAACGTAAAAGCTGATAATTTCTGTTACTTTATTAAAACAGGCTAGGGTTTATGCAGCGGTGTATCTAGGCCTTGAAAAAGACTATCCATTCTGTGAAAGTATCCCCTAAAAGAAAGCCGGTACTACCGATTTTAATATGCCAGCACTTTCAATTCCTGAAGATATCAAAATATCAACATGTCTCGGGGAAACTTTCCCACTTGATGCACCATTGACCAGAAGACTTCTGAACGTGTTTCCACACTTTATGTTGGAGGATTCAAAGAAAATAAGATTGTCTTTCATATACCCTGAAGAGCGTAGGCAATGCATGAAACCTACCAAAGAGTCATCGTATGGCTTCCAGTAAGTTCCAGACACTGTGATGGAATAGTTTACCTTGACACTCTCCGAGGTATGACACGTGGAGGTCATCGTAACCATCCTGTTGGCGGCATTTCATCTTGAGGAAGGCGCACATGCTCCTGTACTGCTTGTTGTTGCTGGCGCACACAGGCCCTCGGTGCGACGTGCTGTTATGCGTGCAGTTCGGCTTGCAGACGCAACGGGGCTTTCCGCTCTTCACGACGCACTTCCGGCCGGTCGGGCATGTCGTCTGCTCGCAAGTTCCTGAAGAAAATCAGTTTTGTTTTTGAAAGGAATGGGTGTCAAAGTAATCCTCACACCATGAGCATCTCGCAGGGAGGGGGAAGAGGGGGCACTCTCAACCGAACAAGATAAACAAAACTGGAGGGAGAAAAGGGATTGAAAACCACCAATGCCATTGAAAATACTTCAAAATTACCCCCGGTTGCCACCACTTGTGCTATATTAATTTGCGTCGACGAGTGCTTTATCCCCTCCTGGGAAAAGTTTCTCCCTCGGAAAATATCCTGTATGACCAGTGACACAGATCTGTGCCGGAAATGGGGGGTGGGTGGGCAATGAGAAATGATAGGAAATTTGAAGGGGGGGCTGACACCATTTGACACAATAGATGGGCAATTTCCACGATACAATATTTATGTAAAACCACGGAGGAAGGACACAGAAGGAGTTACAACTCTCACACATCAAAGTGCTCGATGATCATCGCCGCCCGGTCAGACGAACAATAGTAAACGTTCCAAAATGCCTGATTACTGCCTGCAGCTTAGCCGGACAAGTGGGCCAGTAATATCTTAGCGATATTTGTGGTGTTTTCTTTGCAACTATTCGCAGTGACCTGGAAATAGAAAGAATGTCTAATGTCTAGCATTAGATTTACTTTTGCCGTTGTGAATAATTTTTTTTAAGATCTTGATGCACTTTTCCATTATCCATGCAATGTTTGTAATTTTATTATGTCACTCCAAAACATCAGTTTTCAAAGTCTTTGTACGAATTTGGCTAAGACTGGCCAACGACATGTTGACCACCACATGACTGTTAAGTTCACGAAAAACGACATGCGCTGTTTCATCACAAGGAGCGATCATGAAATCTCATAAAATACCTTTTTGTGTAAATTCAGCAATAAAAATTATTCAAATAAAACACAAAATCTTATAAACAACGTGGCTAGTTATTCCCAAAACAAGTCCAGAAGAAAGCGTTCGATAAGGGCAATAACTGCACATGAAAACTTACGGCACACAGCCTAATACTAGCAAATGAGCAAGCATTAAATTTGATGTTGTTGTCAGATCATACCAAGCCCCAACAATTGCATGTACATGTATATTCAACTTCCTATACTGCAGTACACGACGTTTTAAGGATGCAGATTACCAGCGAAAAATTGCGGCGATGATCATGGGGTATAAAAGGGGCTTATGGGTGTGAAACAGGTGGTGCGTAGCAAGCAGTCGCTGCGCTCTGGCTATGGACATACCGGGCATGCCAGAAAGTGGTAATTAGCCAGATGTTGTAGCCCAGGCAGTTCAAACTCCTTCTGTGTCCTTCCTCCATGGTATTACATTCATGCAGAATCTTACATCAGAATGGCATATTTGAAACTTTTTGATTGCCCTTTTCCTTGAATGATATTGAATATATTGCTGGGAAGTCCAAAAAATCTTCACAATATGCTGTAGGTTTTTCCTCACCAGGAAAACGTGGGGGATGACTCAATAGTCCATCCCCCATGTCAAAAAGAGGGGAATATAAATCCCCACCCCCGGGGATTTATGCTCATGCTGACGACGCCCACGCGTGCCTCAAATCAGCATTTTAAAATGGAAAGAGCACACATAATTATTGCCCGATCTCACTTATCCAAAGTATTTTCCCCGGCAACATGAAATCTCACCCTACCCTCTAAAAAGTTTCCAAATCCATTTTAGTTTTAGAAGCCCCAGGGCAAAACCTTTTTGAAAAATAAAGACAGAAAGGCGATTTTCTTTGGGGCAGGGGGGCAGTGTTCGTTTCCTTCCCTTTCAAAAGCGTATAGAAAGCTCTCTGTTTAGCTCGCCCCTAAGTAATGTCACTTGAAGGAAATCTCCTAGTTGTTTGCCCCTGAAAAAATTGCCGAGGATCAGCCCTTGCATGAGATTCAGTGGAGCGATTCATACATTACGCGACCGTGGCAGACTGTTGCAAAAATTCACGAGTCTCATTTCGACGAATGTCGCTGAGGACTGATGGTGACGTTAACGTCCCCTCGCGCTTACGTCAAGTACATGAACTCACCGTCAGTCGAACAGCGAAGAGTCATATTTGAAATCATTTATGCGTGAACCTCGCAGGAGAGATTGAAGAACAATGTTGCCGTCTGCAATGCCTACTGACTGTACCGTGTTATAAATCAGCCAACCATTTTAATAACGATAGCCCAGGGACTGTATAGGCCGAGTTGGTTCTGTTTGTTTGTTTGTTGGGGTGTTTGGTTCTTTGTTTCTAACACAAATTGGCGGTATAAAAGCCATGTTCCAAACGACATACACGTAGCTTACTTTCGCAAAGATGGCAGTCCGGAACTCCTCCGTACAGGGTCTCATACTTAAAGAGATCCTCTGCTGAGATGTCGTCCAGATTGGACCAGGAGATGCTGTCACCATTGTTCTCGCAACATTCTTCCACCGTCATGTTCTCCGCTATCAGCAGGCCGCACGTCTCGCTGTCCTCGTCACGTTGCGCCCAGCAACTCAGACCTGAGTAAAGCGATGAATATGGGGATGTTATCAAGGCTAGGCCTAGCAGGTATTCAGGTGTCTCTTCTAGGGTATAGCTAGTACTGAAAACTGTCCCCAAAAATGGTCAGACAAAGAAAATTGCACTCACAATTCCAGATGAAGGTTATATGCAAAGGAAATTTACCCCAACCCCAATATGACTACGGAAAGGGGCATCGTGTGAGTAGCAACACTGTCATGCACAGCTACCTCCTATACGGCGAATAAGAACTTGCTGAATGCCTAATTGGGAACTGTTTTCTTTCTTTCTTTCTACGTTTTATTGATTAGAAAAAACAAAAAACAAACATACATTAAAAAGTAAAAGCACGAATCATACAAAATTAAGGAAATTGGAAAAACAGAAGATAATTAGAAAGTATATCGTAGAAAAGGGGGCCGTGATGTAGAAAAGTGGGCACTATACATGTACATTTGAAATAATTGCATAGGGTCTACCGAATGACAATTGAAATTTCCATTTTTAAAAGAAGACTAAGGGTTTGATTTTTCATAGTAATCTTATATTCTATATCATATTGATTTTGTAAAAATAATCCTAACCCCAAAAAGGAAGGAATTTGAGTCTGGAATTGTCATCTAGGCCTATATAAACAAAACTTAGTAAAAAGAAAAACATATGTCAAAAATTTATAATGGGGAACACCAAAAAGAATTCAAATTTCCCAAACCGAATATGGTCTTTTAGATTTGGACTGATAAAAGACATGAGGTCTGACAAGATGGGTGAAACATGATCACACTCACAAAAAATCTGAATCGAAGTTTCACCTAACCGAGAACTTATTTGTCCCGTCTGACAATGCGCAAGAGAATAATGTTGGCGTTTTATATGAATCTACAGACAAACCGCAGCCGTTTCTCTTGACAAATTCCATTACGGTCCCGTGAGACTCTTAATTAATTGACGTTTCACTGGACATAGTTTCCAGTAAATTGTTTTCTTATTGGGCAATTTATCAGCTTGAGTAAAAACTTGGATCTTGAACATTGTCAGAGTGCTTGCATCTTGAAGATAATAGCTCATGAGCTTTTCCCCCTTTAACACCTTGAGTAATAACACCTCATTGCTTGTCCGGCCTGCAGCTATACGGATGACTGGAAACCAATAATTTCAAAACAAACGCTCCCCAACCTTTTGGCCTGTCACGCTTAATAAGCTGTCCTTAAAATACGCCACGGCAGTGGAGTGTAGATGTGTTGAGAGCGAAAGTATGTCGAAAACCTTTAAGTGCATCACTATGTCACCCATAATGCTCTTTCAGGAATAAATAAATCATTCCAAAGCCGTGTATTTGTTTATCTCATGCCAAAGTGCGGTCAAAACATAATGTTCGCAGGTGATCAGTGATTGGCATAACTGGGTTGAAATTTTCGGGGGGGGGAAGAGACAACTAGGGGTGCACTCGTCGTGGTCTCGTTGCATAATAGTGTGGACAGTCCACTATCGAAAATAGTCATTTTCTTGAACAATAAACACTGTTTGGGGCTAGATGTTTGTTTGTTTCTTTGACTCTTCCTTTCCTTTTGCTACTAACCCATAAATGCACCTTAAGCTGTTTTCCAGAGAGCGGGAAACGTGTGGACCTTGGCAAGTCGACACGTCTCCACTACCTGCGTTATGTAGACAGCATTTGTGAGAAGGTTCACAACATGTTTGTTAACACACTTTCTCCTTGGACTGAAATAACGAAAGTAAATATATTGCGGCTTGTGTAAAGTTCTTAGCCATTTCGAGATTTCAAATAGGGGCGTATGGGGGGCATGGACATAGACCGTCGCAGAGACTAGTCTAAACCTCTCGTAAATTGTGATGCCCAATTAATGTTTTAGAAGCATTTTAATCGCATACGTAAAAATTCCAATGCTTTAAAGGGATTACTCAGTATGATTTGTTATAGTTAAACATGATTAGCGTATTATGGATGCATTTTATAACTAGAATCTCCCACAAGTCGATTCGCCTTTTTTTATCAACATACACATGGTGCACACATGCCTCAGTTCCCCCAACAGACTGGCCCGGCAACAGCATGTGTTTGGTTTTTATTTCAATCAACGGTACCCAATCATGCAAACAAAGCACTGAAGGAAAGGGGTTCTATCCAGTCCAATCGCGGTCAAGTGTTCAAACTCAAACCTTTCCAACCCATGTTTTTTAGTGGTCTTCTAGACAGCTAGAACCACACATACTTCGTAGTCCAAACTGTGAAACGCGGTGGTATTTACAAAGTGTCTGCGTACTCGGTACACCTACGAATGCTGGTTAAACACGACGCTTTGAGGTCTATAGCATCTCTCGAATCAAACAACCCAAAAATCAATGATGTGTCAGTCTGTTCTACCCAGAAAAAAATCATGTCCATTGTCGGGACTTTGTTTACACAGACAAGCGAAATGACATTCACGAATGTCGGGTATCAGCATAATTGGCTGGGTGGTTTACCTTCGCCAAACATAATTTGGGCCAATCCCGGATGATTTATGTAATTTGCCCGTGTCGCCTCGGTCAGAAATCGGAACATTTGATTCATCAATCTTTCAATTTGTGTGTTAGAGTTACAAATGCTGAGTTCACGAGGTTTTTTTTTCTGAGGGCGGCAAGAAGCAAGGCTGTAGCTTGTTTGGGTGGTCCGTGAGCTGAGGAAATGGGGGCAGAGAAAAGAAAGAAAGAAGAAATGACCCCCAAGGTTCTCCCCCGGGGGAACAAAGGGAAATCCCTCCAAACCTTTGCAAGATCATGTTGGATTAACCGTGATGACTGATAACCTGAAAACAGAGATGAGAGAACATGCTTGGGAATTTTGCTCTCTACGGGCTGCGAGAACGTGAAAAAAGAAAATTGAATTAGCTCAGAGGTGCGAAGACATGTGGGACCTTTCGCAGTGGCCGCCCCCGGAGTAGTTCATGGTCAGAAAAGTCAAATTACATACTCAGCTGTGCAATGGTTACCTGGTGCATGCACACGTGTCATAGCGTGCTGGATTATGATTTGAGAGTGATTTCCCGAGGGGTCTTGTGACAATCAAGTGCAAAACTATCTAGATCCTAGTTTTCTGAATAGTTTCAGGGAATGGAGCAAAGAGCCACAAAAGAACAATTTTAGACCCCGCCGTCACGCCATAGGAAATACTGTCCAGTGTGAGCATGGAGGAAGAACATGGTTTGAGTTTCCTTTAGAAATAAAGGAAATCCACTCTAGGCTAGAATTAGAGGTTTACAACAACGGTACTTCACAAGCCCCAAACTGTCAAAACTTCTGTGGGTGGGGTGGGCGTATCGGCGGGAAAAGTGACAGATTCTTGTTGGTCGGCCAATTTACACCAGACGGTAGTGTACTGCTCTGCTGTCACCCTTAGCGTGAGTGCAATTATCACTAACCATTAGAGGGGAATTTGACGTGTCCCTGCCCCCGTATTTTTGGACGGATGGGATGTTGTGTAAACATCTCTGAAAGTTGTTTGTGCATGGTCATTTTAAACCATCTGCGCGGTCCTATCTGCCATCCACAACTGATTGCAATCAGAATGTTCGTATTAAAAGGACCAGAGTAAGAGTACTCATTTACAGGTGCTGATAACGACATCAGTTCGTCATACAAGCTCGATTTTTCTGAACAGGTTTTTGGCGATAGCCAATGGGGTTATCGACTCTCAAATCAACGACAGGTATCGCTGCCTCTGCTACGTACAGAAGTACCGGCTTTAAAAAAAATCAACCATGAAACAATGCTTTGAAAGGGGCTACCTCCATGATCCGATATGTTGGGAATGAGTTCACGGGTCAGAGCCTCAGTCCGACCGATGAGGAATTTCCAAAGTCTTGACTTCCTCGCTTGTAAAAATGAACACACGGTCATGACATGGTGTATGTGCTGTGTGTGTGTGCAGGGAGGCAGGAAGGGGAACACCGAGGTGCGATATCTCAACCATTGTGGCGAGGTTATCGAGAGGTTAGCCAAGTGACCTACCAGCAGCGACAGGTGTGGGCGCACCTGCGACTCCTGGGTGGGCCCAGGGCATGTGTTCCTAATCCTTCCATCCACCCCCTCTTTAGGCCGGGCACGGCCCCTCCTTTGTCCTAGTGGGTGTTCCTGCAGTAGCTAATAATGCAAAATCTACACCTACGGGATCAGGATGGATTATTGCCAATTTTTCTCATTCAGCGTAACCGGTCAACCTTCAAGTATGACATAAACACAACCTCAAATAGGAACGGTTGTACCCCTTGACCTCTAGTGTCATAGTCGTATTTGTCGCTAATTCGCTGAGCCGTTGACAAAGGGGAACGACTGACCAAGTTGCACCACGTGGATGGCACCAAACTGCAATTACATCCTTTTAACACTGCACACCGTGACGACACGAGGGAGAAGACTACACTTAAGAAGGGGTTTTTTTTCTTTGACAGTGTGATGTTCTGTACATTTGCGACGGTACGAAGATAGACTGGCGATGACGTCAAAGGACTAGACACCTGCGATGTCCATTCAGTGCCATCCAGACACGCAGACTGGTCGGATGTCATTATGTGGCCAGGATCATTCTCGACTTATACTACCCCCACTTTACATCTTGACATTTACTCGCGCATGACTCCCCTGATAAATACTGCCTAATTACGCCAGCGCTTTGATGACCGAAACTGCTTTCTCAAGTCCTCCATTTCTCCTTCATTTCCGTCAAAAGGGTACCATTCCCTTCGGTACAGAGTTAAATGACTTAAGTACAGGACAACATTCATGATTGCGGCTGATGGGGGAGAGTGGAGCGCTCTAAATCGAAGGGAGCAATAACCAGGCGCCGCGGAATGATAAGTCGGGACCGCGGAGCCAAGGAGACAAGCGCCGCGAATGTCGCAATTAATGCGTCGGTTCTGGAGGGAGGACTCAGACAGGCGAATAATTACGGGAGCTTGGGGATATTACGCTTGGCGAGGTATATGGGACAGAAGTATGTCATCAACCTGAAAGAGGACACGGTTTCATAAGCAGGTCTTAACATTCGTGTCAACCGGTCACTACCCGAAATGTGTTTGCCAATTGTGACACATACCTAGAGGTCTCCAAGGAAATTCTGAGTGGTTGAACCAGTTCCAAAGACCTTTCCCGTGCTAAGTTTTAAAGAGGACTGTCGTAAATTCGTAATCTTGAGTTGTGACGTATAGTTTGAAAAACCTTTCTCCAGGGGAAGCACGAGGCAGTGGGTGCACCAGTGGGTGGGGCAGTGGGTGAGGTGTCCTCCATTGTGGCTTGTGATGCGGGCTGGGTAAGCTTGCTTACCGCGTGGTCACATACGTTTTCATACTTGCTTAAGTTCCGCAGTGCCAGAGGCAAAAGACATAATTATCTCTGATTGAAAACTTTGTGATTCATCCAATATTTTGTTGGAGAGGGAACTCTAGAACTCAGGGAATTTGTATCAACTGTAACCCGAGAGTAACGACATCTAATTTACAAAATTTAAATGTTGTATATACATGTATATATATATATATATATAAGCTTCAACATGTTCCGTTGTTGTCCCTATTTCTGTTGATAATCTAGCACAGTTGAAATAAGCGCATGGTCACTTTGTAAAAATAAATGACACAAAGCAGATCTGAGACTCTGCAAATTACTCATTTTTTCGAGCCATACTGGATTTTGGTTGGCCAAAGGTTTTCAAGAAACGAGTGATAGAAGTCGCTTGTCCTGTATTCTGTCCTTGAAGCGTAGTCATCAAACAGTAATTAGTTTGATTGCTCCAATTAGTTCACACCTCGCTGTGTGGTAAAAGAGCTCATCTAATTAACGACCCGACAATCACTAGGCCACCCCGATAACGTACCGAAACACACGCCACTGTACGAGTCGGGTTCCGCCCGCCGTGTGCTGGGGTCTTGCCGGCCATCTCCCGTGTCTGCGTGGATATTCACTTATATTGAAGAGAAGCAACTAGGATTCCTCTCATTTGAAAAATATGCGTTTCATAATTTGAAATTTCTCTGCTTAAAGTTTGCCCACTTTTCCACAAAGATGTTTTAAAGGTGTCTTTAATGTCTTCAGTGCCTTGGAGATGCCTGTCAAGTAGTTGGTTAACACAGCCACCATCCCCGAATGATGGCTTTATATTCAAAAAAAAGAAAGACTGCAAACGTTTTGCCTGGTGTAAAGTCAAGTCTTAACCAGAATTCGAAGTGACTCGTATTATTACCACGAACCTGTCTTCGTGGTAGTTAACAGTGCTCCGTTGAGAGAGGCAAGTATCAAGGACTAGTTATCAAAGGGAGGTACATGTTTGTCGCCGATGGGTGTGAGATTGTGAGGCATCGATCAGATCAGTCAGGGTAAATTGTCGTTTGCTGTTCTGCCGTTGTTAAAGGCCTATGTTGTTTTATCTAAGTTAAGGTTTTCTACGTTTCTCTATACTCTGCCAGTCTACAGTCTAAATTTTTAGGAATTTCGAATGCGTATCCAGATGCAAAATAAGGATGAATTATGTCGTTTCCTAAACTAGATGGGCGAGCTAAGTAATTTGCTACATCGAAGAAAAACATTCAAAAAAGGGCAAACCTCAGCAAGACAACTATACACGATGCAGTGCACAAACAGAACATCAGAACAGTTTGAAGAAAAACAAAGTACTGCATGAATCGAAAAGCACACACCCAATCGTCAGAAGGGGCCAATTGAATTTTCATTAAGCAAGATGATGATGGAAGACGTGCACGGCCTTTTATTTCTACTAGAAAATAAATATATACGGAAGTTACTGCACGCACATAAAATGATATATCTAACAATTAAAGAGATCCGTAAGTTTTCATAAGTACTTCCACAGATGCCTCTCTTTAATTTTGGTTTGTCTTTCAAGATGCTCGTGGGTAAAGAGAGGAAGTGTTTGTTGACATCAAATGGTATAGACAGTACCGGAAAAAAAGACACTGATAGCCCACGTACCGTGTAAGGATGTCGGCCCATGTGCCAATAGTAGTACCATCCAGGCTGCTGCGACGGGCAACCACCTTAGCGTGCTCATGATGATTGAGATACGTCAGAAATGCTGTCGGAGATCTACATGGGAGGTATTATCACCAACAGGAGGTGCGGTGGGGTTTTTATGCTCACTACCCCAAGACGAAATCTTCCACGGGGTGACATTAGCCAGACAGACGACCAATCAGACGCTCGTGGGCGAGCGGCAAAACATGTATGAACGTCCAGGGACGCGGAATGATATCATTTCGGAGAACTTTGAGGCCAGGAGTTCACGCGTCGCCCTCTCCTGCCGTAGGATGCAAAAGAAGAGGATCGCTCATTGATTTCACCTGCGGAACAACCATTTTCTTGATTGCTCTCTCAAGCATTATTTGAGTCCTTTGCTCCTGGCGTAGTAGACAACTTTATTGTATTTATACCTACACGTCTTTGTCACAAAACAGACAGCAAAGATTCATGACGACGTCTGGATTAAATTTCATGTAAAAGCCAAGCTAAAGGATCCTTAGCAAACTTGTTAGCACAGCAAATACCTCGGCAATTCCATTGAAAAAGTGCATAATTTAGTGCTTATCATTAATACAGGCCCCTGGGCAAAATCTCATGAGGTACATAGGTCACTGGCAGACGCCTTGACGCTCCTCGATATTGCTAAACGTCGCTTCGCTGGACAAAACAAATACGGTGAGCGTGTTCGTCGCTGAGCTAAATACTCACCATCCCAACGAAGCAAACGAATGTTAAATTGAAATGTAGAGAATGATGCGCTTTGCGTCGTCGTGATACTGAAGAAAATCACGTACCGAGTGGAACTCTTGAAATGTGGTTGGCGACTACATGATGCGCAGGTCTGTGAAGTATAAGGGCCTCCTCTATCAACGGCTTGGACTTCAAGCTCTTAATAGCTTTTAACATGCGTTCAATTTCTATGATGCTTTGATGCTGTCGCGATTTTAAAAAGTCTTGTGCATCTGTTTTTCTTTCTGTTTAATACCGTTTGTTGGATGCTTGATGTAGTGCATTTCAAATGTGAAACATACTTGTGAAATGTAAAATAATGTTGTGCAATGCTGTTCTACCAGAACGATGCTAAAAGTCAGTTGAATCGATTAAAATTGTAGCATCTTTGGAAAAAATTTGTCCATAAGTGTTGATGAATGATATTTTCAACCAGGTTGAACATTACGTTGAGATATGTCTTTTCTCAGGACAGTTGAGGCAACGGGCACTAGTAATATGAGGTACCGCTTACCCATTCGAGGGATTGGTGCCCTCACTAAAAAGAATTCAACGAGAACTCTGATATATGTGAAGATACGATCACATCTACTACTGTGTCCCCCACGTGACTCTCACAGACCACAGTAACGCTACTGGAAAGGTCCACGGACTTAAGGACTACCGAGGACCATTTTTTATTTTATGAGGACATACCCACACAAAAGCAGTGCCACCTTGCAGATTGAATGTTGGAGAAGACTGACAGCCCATATAAACTCCAGCTTGGAATTTTAGAATGAGGTGAAATTTTCGAAATTCGAATCCAACTGTCAGTATGGTAGTTAATGGGTAGGCCCTTTAGACCGACACTAGTGGATGAGGGCTTAAGCGGGTAAGTTCTTGGTCTTTCGTTATCAGAGTAGATAGGATTCAATTCGCTAAGAGAACTGGGTTACATTCATGGAGGGGCGCCGGGTGGGTGAGGTCACAATATCGTAGACTGTGATATTTTTCCCTCTTCAAACTTCCACTGGGGCGCACAGGGACAGGAGCAAGCCTCGATGGGGGCGGAGGTGTTCTCACACCCCCCCCTCCATCACGCCACTGATCTACCGATTGTGTTGGTGCAAGGAGCGACAAGTCTTCCAAAAGCACACCTATAACTAGCAACCCGTGCCTCGCTCTATCGCACCCCAACAGTGAGTCTGACTAATGAACCCCATCTGCCTACCTAAGTCAAAGGAAAGGCCAGGGGTTAAAGGATAGAAGCGAAATTGAGGTCTCCCGTCCACCGGGGATGAACCCAAGTACAGGGGGAAGAGAGTGTGGGCGATCATCATCGGAACTAAGCAAAAAAAAAATCACGGACATAAAACAGATGGGAAAACGTAGAGTATAAATCAGGCCCTGACTGGTCCCCAGACGCCTGGGCAGAGACGATGCCTCTCAGCGGTCATGCCCGAGACTTATCCATCATGTTGTATTTGGATAGCACCTCGAGGAAAGGTGACGTTCTGAATTAATGCCATAAAAAATGCCTTTAACATCTCACACAAGGATACTGCGTAAGCCGTATGTGATCAGTCTTCCAGAATGTTCGGGCTCGCTTTTTTGTTGTTGTTGTTTTGTTTGGTTTTTTAGATTGAAGTTCTAGAATTTGAATGATACACTTTCACCACTGAGCTTTTTTTCCCAAAAAGGAGACAGAAATTATTGCTGAGTCCTCAGTCCGCTATGTGAGTATTTTTATAGATCTTCATCTCTTACTAAATAAAGCCAATCCTGTCAAAAAACTACAACCTTCGTCTGTAGTGTTATTGAGACCATTAAAACGTGCGAGGTGTACTTTTCAAACACAGACAGGAGTTATCACGAAAGGTCATTCCAACTTGGAAACGATAGAAAGACTTGAAAACGCTTGCAAATTCATAAAAAGATATCTAGAATTGAAATTTGCCAAATAAAATTTTTATCAATGGACAATTCGGGCCCGTAGCCGGGGGGTGTAGGGGCTGGGCCCCACTGCCGAGAAGCTGCCCCTCCCCCCATCAGTGAAAAGAATGAGCAAGAAAAATATATTTTATTGTGGTGATGTGACCCTCCACTGATACTGTGGCCCTCCTTAATGCTTGACGCTGGCGACCATTTCACTTGAAATTATGTTTCCCTAACATCTTGAAATAGCACCTTCGCATTAACCTTGTTTCCAATTTGCTATTTTTATCTTTACTTTTGGGCAAGTTCACACCATTCACGTAAAATAGAAGACGAATGAGACGCGTCTGGCGTGAACTTGACAGCCTACTTATTATGCAGTAAAGACAATCCTGTAGACTATTCAGACAGCTGTTCCTTATAGTGCTTCCAATATGTACATGTACATGTATGTGGCTATGTAGTAGTCTCGATACCAGTGAATGTACGTGTTGCTCACTTTAAAGCTTCAGTCAATAAAGCTCCAGTCAAAAAGTGAAGTTCTTTTTTGCTGTCTTAGGTATTAAAACTCAGCTATTTCCGTCTTACGTATATCACCACACTGTCGCACATATACAAATCGACGTACAGCCTATACATAAACCCAAAATATTACAAACTACAAGAAAACTCGCCTCAAAAACAAGAAACATAACAATATTCTTAAAATTTCCAGAAAAGAAAAATCCTGTAATAGTTTGCAAAAAGGGAACGGTCTGACGAGTCGTTCACTTGAAGTCACGACTCCTTCGAGTTCGAACAATGTGAATCTTGATGTTGTTTTGGTGTGAATCTCGTCTGAATTCATTTTAATAACTTCGCCTTTCGAAGCAATACAGGTATACCAACGTGTATCGACCCCAGTTTGCGCGCGTCGGGTGCGAACAAAATAATCTCAATTGAAGTAAATACATTTTGGCTTATGAAATTTGATAAGCCTGAGGATCAAAGGTCGGTGAGCCATTATGTGACGCAGACTAAATACAATGGCGGCGTGCGTCTTGGAAACCACTTTTGGATGCTGTAGCACAACTTGAACCTCTGAGATGATGATCCATATAAATTACTTCACCATGAAACTTGTATACGTGTATTTTTAATAGAAACATTTAACAGAGGGAGCTTTTACGATGGCGATGGAACTGGACGAGGCACTTGTTTTCCTGGGTGATTTCGGTCGCTACCAAACCTTAATCTACTTGCTGATATGCCTCGCAGGTCAGGTTCCGTCAGCCTGGCACATGCTGGGAATATCCTTTCTGGGGGCAGTGCCGGGTCATCACTGCAAGGTACCGGCGGGTGAACAGCTCGAGGAGACGGTACCAAAGGTTACCGGGGACAACGGTGAGGAGTACTCGAAATGTTTCAAGTACGTGAACATTACGGTGGATAATGAGACGATGCCTTGCGACGAAGGATGGAATTACGATCAAACGTATTACGGGAAGACTGTTGCTACCGAGGTATAGTTACCGCTTGGATTTTATGCGTGTAGTATCCAGTTTCCAGGACACTTGCGTAACTGGGTCCATACTAGTCTTGGTCAAGAGCTGGCGTGGCTAGTTGTGGTTTGTGCGTTCCAGCTATTCGTCTTGTGAGCGCCCTCTCGCTTATAAACAACACGACAACGTCTTGATCAAGACTAGGGCCATACCAGCTCAGAGAGCCGGAATTATGGGGGGGGGTCAGTGCAGTTGTATACAAACAAAACTTTTCTCTATACAGTCTCAGTGAGAGTAGCACAGAAGCGGGGGTGGGGGCATAGTGGGGTTGGCTTAGTGGTTCTTCCCTCGCGCCCCACCTCTGCGGTCCGGGTTCGATTCCCAGTTCGGTCCACCATGTAGATTTGGTTTTCAGTCCCTACCTGAATTCGTGGGTTTTACCCAGAAATATTCTCTTGGGGTTTTCCTCCAGGCTAAAACTGTCACTGCTTCTCATTGTCTCCTCTCTACAGGTTTCTTCAGGCTTGCGAGCTATAAAGTGTCTAGGGCACTTTTGAGGAATCCTTGGTGTCATTACCAGAAATGAATAATAAAAATAATTAAAAGCATTTAGGCCCAAGAGTGGTGCCCAGTAAACCCCAATAACACCTGTTAAGATTTGGTTGGGCTTGGTGCCTCGGACAATCAATGTATGCAATTCTGACCTTTTGCCCACTTCAAACGCCGACTTTTGGGGTGGGTCATACTTGGAGTGTAGCTTATAGATTCGCATAAAAATCCTGTAGACTGTTCGATGGGCGTGTACATCAGAGAAGCAACATCAACCTGCATCACGAAACAGCATAAGCATCATAAAGTAAAACACAAATGCCCAAAGTTACTTTCTTGTGGTTCATCAGAGACATGCACTTAAAGTATGTGTGAGTGTAAACAAAATGGCGATTCCTTGAAAACAGTTAGCAAGGGTTAAGTGGGTCATTGCCCGCCAGAAATATGATTTATTTTTCAAAATAATTTACGGAGTGTTTTTTTTGGGGGGGGCAGTTGCATTTACTTCCATTCCCAAAAGTGTGCAAAAAGCCCCCCCCCCAAAAAAAAGAAAGCCCCACTCCTTAGGAAGGCCATAAACGGCACTTTAGATTTACTTGATTTAATCTCTTTTAATCTAGTTTTTAATTCCCTATTTTTGCCTCTGTAATGCACCTTTTATTATTTTTAATGATATATTGCACTGCAAGATTGGTGATTTTATTTTATTAATTTTAACTGGTAGGGGTATTAACTTTTTTTTAATGTAGGTTTAGCTGTGAATCGTTATTTTAGTGTCACCGTGTCTGGTATAATTACTTTTGTTTTATCGTAGGTAGGGTTAGAGGTGTCTGTCCCTGGGAAGGATCGAGACATCAGCGATACCAGCAGGGTTAGGTTCTCCCTGTTGGGCGGGGCAGACGTATCCCCATACTGCGGTTTGGGTACTAGCACGGTGACATTTATTCATTTATTCTTATTCATTTATCCCTATCTTTCATTTCTTAAATTAAATTAATTAAATTAATTTTTTATGTCAACTTGTACTGCGCCGTTGATCATTTTTGTGGAAACTGCGCATTATAAATTTTCAATTATCCTTATTGTTATTTTAATTATTTTTTATGAAAACCGCATATTGCATATATGTATGTCTAATTATTATTGTTATGAAAAATTCCTAACATTTTAGGGGTAATTACACACTTCATGTGCCGTGGTAATCTGTCAGGTTGTATAGTACGACCTGCATGCGATTGTGTAATAATGTTACTGCCTCTGTGTTTGGCCGCGCTCCAACGCGAGAGTTCATGAGTATGAAACATGGAAACTATTAAGCTGATATTACATTCCTGTGTGCATAGTGGGATCTAGTTTGCGAGAAGGATGCCTCTGTGGACCTGAGTCAGACCATCTTCATGTTGGGTGTGATGGTGGGATCGTTGCTCTTTGGCCAGCTCTCTGATCGCTTCGGCCGTCGGTACGTCTTTTTCCTCTCCCTGTGGGCACAGGTGGCGTTCGGCGTTGGTGCGGCGTTTACTGGCAACCTTTACGCCTTCATAGCGGTGAGGTTTTTTGTGGGCGTTATCGAACAGGTGGGTGCATGTTCAGAATTTGGAAGAGTCTTTCGTCTGCGTACTTAAAAACCCTATTCATGTAATGGATTTGTATGTTCAGAATTTGGAAGAGTCTTTCGTCTGCGTACTTAAAAACCCTATTCATGTGATGGATTTAATAGTTTTGCGAATGGATTGCATTTACTGTGACAGTGTGACCCTAACTTACCCGTACAACGCCGGGGTATTCTTTGCATCAGGCATTGCCACATTTGATATAAACATACGTGTAATTAGTTTGTGCTCTCCACAAACCCATCCCTCTTTTCAGGGCGTGGACATCACATCCTACGTCATGGTGACCGAAATGTTCTCGCCTTCCAGACGAGCCTTCGCTGGTATTCTGCTAACGCTCTTCTGGGCCAGCGGTATCATGTCTCTTTCAGGCATAGCATACTTACTGCGTGACTGGCGCCACCTACAGCTCGCCATCACGCTACCCAGCTTGCTTACCATACCGCTGTGGTGGTGAGTTTTTTGTCCCTGTTTCTTCTGAAGCAGGTGCCTATTGCTATGAAATGCCTTTTGTCAGGCATTCAGAGTGTTTTGGAGAAGCACAGTCATTGGAGATCCCAATTGTAGTTAACAGGCCATCTGAAATGACAAGACTTCACTTAGCATCAGTAGACCGATTGCGTCCGCTAAATCACGTGACCTATAGTGGGTATCAACCACGGACGTGTATAATAAAATCTGGACTCGCAATGCCCTTAATCAGCTTATAGAGTCATTGAATCCACTCGCAGCCATTTCACCGAGCCGAATACAAAGCTTTCCTGGCAAAGCCCGCCTTTGTTCTTGCTGAAGTCAATAGAAGGGAGCCAACCCACGCTCATGTATTCGGCTCGGTAAAACAGCCGCTGGTTGGCTTCTTTTTCATACAAAGGCGTTACAAGTCCAGGTTTTTTATATACGTCTGTGGTTTCAACCCCATAGCAACATGTGTTTTGAGTGTTGTTAAGACAAACAATAAAGCTGATTTACGGGTACCTACTGTCACCTTTATTTTTTGGTTAATGATACTTAAGAAACACTTTGCTTTTGGTGGACACCGTGTTTGTTGATATTGAATACCCACTATTGGTCACGTGACTTAGCGGGCGCAGTTGGTCTATTTATGCAGTATTTTTTGCCTCGCGAGGCCGTGTGGCAAATTCCTTTTGATTTTTTTTCGCCTCGCGAGGCGAAAAGTTGGACGTATGCGGGTAATATGAGCTACCAAGCAACCAAACGGGCACGAATGATTGTTTTGGCTCAACAGATGACCCTTGTTTGCGGCGCTTTTCGTCTTTTTCAGGATTATTCCGGAGTCTGCTCGATGGTTGATTTCGCGGGGTCGTGTGCACGAGGCGGAGACCATACTACAGAAGATCGCGCGGTTCAACAAGGTGGATCTACCCGATGGTGTGCTCACCGAAGACAGCAGACCGCATCGTTTCTCGCTGTCCGGGTTCGAAGGTCGAAATTTTTACTTTTGCCACGGTTCGATAGTCCTGAAATTGTGCCGGCCATGGTGTATGCTTCTTTGGGGGATCCAACGAAACACACGCGTACAGAAATCGGTGGCTTTTTGGAATCTGAGGATATCAATGTCATTAAATCGTTTAACAGCTGCCTCCACAAATGCCAAATCACTTAAAATTTGTGATAATGCAATATTATACACTTTTTATTTGCGATGTCCTGATCTTGATGTTCTGGCTGTTCACAAAATGCCAGTCTGTCATTTCCCTTTCGAAATCCACGTGCAAAACACAAGTCCTGTTGAGAGAGAAAATCTCAGTCCATATTACACGTACATGGCAGGTGTCTCCTTTTCGCCATATTTTAGACAAAGGTCCTCCGAGCTCCAACGACCCATCAGCATCGTCCCACGTTCAAGCCCCTACCCTGGATTCCAAGAGCCCGGCTGGTCTCCAAACCGCATATGTCAGTGACACTGAAGTGGAGATGCGGGACGAGGGGGGCACAGCCACACTGCCCACTCAGCCTGTGGGCGACTACGGTGTTGGTGAGAAGAAAGGCCGGGTCTACACCATTTGGCACCTGTTCAGAACACCGCAGATTAGGCGGATATCACTGGTGATGATTTTCACGTGGTGAGTACGTCAATTTCAAAGAAACTGTTGTAGGAAGTTTTCATCAAGTTAAAAGCTGTCTTTTCTAAGAGTGTGCTCTCTGCATGTTTTTTTAAAAGAAAGGGCAAGTTTTCGTGTTTACTTAAATTTTATCTGGCACTGCGTAAGGCAGAAAAATGTCATCTCAAAAGTCTGTTTATTATGTTTTTAAGCAAGCACACTCCATTGTTTACAGTGAATACCAGAGTTTTAACCCGGATTTTATTTTACCACTTTGAATATGTGTCCTTAGGTTTGTCAACAGTCTGGTGTACTACGGTCTTTCTTTGAACACCGACAGTTTAGCCGGCAACCCTTATCTAAACTTCTTCCTTAGCGGTGCGGTAGAGATCCCTGCTTACATAGTCTCCACTGCAGTCGTTACTTGGTAATATATCTCATGGAGGCACTTCAGAATCAAGAGCATACTGATTTAAAAAGGAGAATAACATGTTACCATTAGATTTTTTTTCTTGATTGAATATGAGAAAAAGAAAGGTTCTAAGCTTGGTTGCATTGTGGAAATTTTGGCAGGTTTGGCCGTCGGATACCACTCTGCGTGTTTCATGTGGCTGGAGGAATCGCGTGCATTGTGACCGCCTTCATTCCTCAGACAACAGGTACCTAACTATTTTCTTCCGTCCTGTTTAGGTGAATCATACCGAGACAGTTCGAATATGACCAGACTCTTCGAACTTCATATTTGCATTACCCGCTCACTGCTGAAGGGGGGGCGGCGGATTTCCCCCTTCGATTGTGATGTCCCTTCATAAATCTTTTAGAAACTTTGCTTGCATTAAAACAGACATCTAAATTGGGTACATCTTATCAAAATGTCTCGCAATCTCAGTGACAAGAGTTGACACTTTGGGCTTATATTTGGCCTTGAAAATCGAGCTTTGCGCGTATGCGAGGACTGAATGTCTGATTTGATGGGGGGAGGTCTGCTCTGGGATCCTTTAGGCTTGGAACGTACCTTTTTAGAACAGAATCGAGACCTGTGAATTCAGGAGAGATGAATGGAAAACCGGACGCGGCATAATCTTTATTGTTACTCTTTTCATTCAGAGAGCGGGGTGGATCTTTCAGCACTTATTATCTCCACCGCCATGTTGGGGAAGTTCGGAATTGCTGGCTCCTATGCTATCGTGTTTCTTTATGCCACTGAACTTTTCCCAACT
Source organism: Acanthaster planci (assembly GCF_054643075.1). Lineage (NCBI taxonomy): Eukaryota > Metazoa > Echinodermata > Asteroidea > Valvatida > Acanthasteridae > Acanthaster > Acanthaster planci. The sequence continues at coordinate 8,280,271 of NC_141781.1, forward strand.
GTCACAAGGTAAACTGTAGATGCTAACACATTCTTTTATTTCTGGACAGATTATTATAATAGGCTTTCAAAACAAAATCGCCAAAGAAAGATATCATTGCATTCGTCGGGTGCGTAGCCAGGGATTTTGTTTGTCCGTCGCAAGCATGTATTTTCGTGCCGTTATGTTTTCCAGCGTAAACTTCAGGCTGTGAGGACACCGCTAAGTATGCTGGTCGTATCAGGAATACTTCTGAACACATTTGCTAATGCGTGCATTTGTTATTTTCACTATTTTTTGTTCTTTTTTCGGTGCTATAGTATATTTTCAAAATGACAAACATTTTTTTTCGAAAAATTTGTAGGAATCTGGGAGTTGGCATGTCGTCCTTCTCATCACGTGTTGGAGGCATCCTCGCTCCGATTATCATGTATCTCGTAAGCTGCGTTTGATTCGAGTCCCGTAGATATGAACATTGCCTTTGCATCTTATGAAATCTGTTGGACTACATTCATATCTTTGGCAGTGTAGGATTTAGAAGGTGATAAGTCCTTTTCCAATTTTTTTCTTTAATGTCAGGAGAAATTTGCTGCTTGGGCGCCCATGGTCATATTTGGAGGGTTGTCTGTTATCGCTGGGCTGTGTGTGTTGGTTCTTCACGAGACGCTGGGAAAGAAACAGCCACAGACTATCGACGAAGTCGAGGGGACACAGTGAACATGCTCGGATTGAGACGTGATAAGGCGAGATGTAACCTGACAAAATCAAGGCAAGACCATGGAGGAAGGCAAAACGATACGACCGGAGATTTTGTCACTCAGAGGAATCGATTCATCGTCGTGCATTTATCCTTCTAGTAACATTTTAGTAACAAAGTATTTAAAACCTTGTGCCTGCTCAAGGCTTTCTTTTGTGCACTAAAATTTATATTTGCACGTGCACTTTAGTGCATATTTAAACATTTTCAGTCAAGGCCTTGGTTTGGGGTCCACAAACGGAAGGTGATTAGGAAATCAGCAACGTCGATAGCTAAGCGTGTAATCTGCTAAAAACAGAAACGCAAGTCGTGTCCTATCTGTTACTTTGATGGCTCCAGTCTCACTTTCGCTCGGTACAGAAATACACAGAAGTTAGTGATGATCCTAAGGCACTTCTGCCCGGAAACAAAGTGTTACATGTACATGGGGAGCTTTTGCATATCCGGCAATTTGCGCCCCTTGTTAAAACTTCATGGCGTTGAGCAATTATGATGACTGGCAAACAATAAAATGTACAAGCCCCGTTACGGGATAGGAAGTGCCACGGCTTTCATAAATAGGCCTACACGGGTTCGTTTGCAATCTTTAATCTTGGACCACCGTCGCTTGAAAGGGAAGAAGTGCAATGGTTTGGTGGGGGGAGGGGCAATGCTGTCATTTTAAGGGTATGAAATTGAGATCAAACAGCACTATTACCTTCCACTAACGAATGAAAATTAACTTCCAACTGTGGACCCAGAAACCAAGATATTTGCTACTGCATGAAGAAGTCTGCTGATGGACATGTAAGTTGTACGTTTCAGTACACTCTCTTGTTATGCTTGTATCTATTTTTTTAATCTGTATCAAATGCTGTTTTAAACCAAATACTTTATTTCGAACAGCAAACTCGTTGGATTTGAGATTACTGCTGGCATTTACATTAATTTTACAAAAACGCACAGGCACCATCAAGATTTAGGACCACTAATAAATAATAAATTTGGAAATTCAATCAATTTAAACTGTCATAATCAACTATCGTTCAGCTTGTAAATTCTTTTAAAAAGAAAGCTAATTGACTAATTTTTTTCAACATTGAGTAGTTATTGTGAGTTACCAGTAGATTTATTAATTTCATTTGAATTAATTGTTTTTGGAATTCTTTCAACGAGGTCACGGCAAGTCATACCCTCTAGCTTCCAATAAAGGAAACAAATAAAGCCGACGTACCGATATGTTTGCACACAGTGCATATGTTCCCGGCATTTGTCCCAACTCTCTCTAACTCGGAGTGCAAAGCTTGACGGATTAAAAAGACTGAATCTAATACAGTATTTAAATAACAAATGATTACGTCACCAGCATCTGGCCGCACGGTTTGACGCACTTCGCGTGTAGTGCACATTGCACGTCGAATTTCCCGCCAGGACAAGCACTGCTCATGCTGCTGGTGACACTGGGGGTCGTGTTAACGTTGACCGATGTACAGCTGATGTGCTTTTTAGCAGTAAATGATCTTTGCAAATGGTAGCATAAAGCAACACCATCCGCCATGGGCTCCCTTTCGGTAAGATTATCAGGCATTTAATATGGACAAGATGAAGAAATAGACCTCTGAAAGATGTGCTTTTCTGTTTTAGACTGCATGTGAAGTATATCCTGAAATATACGTATCAGCTGTTGGGATTGATTCAATAAAAATTATGCCTTCACAAAATCGCAATGTCGGAAAGATTATACTAACCCCGCCATGCTAGGAGAAGAACAGTTCTAAAATAAAAGTCTTCCACTTGTGTTCAGAAGAGACAAAACCTGTTCCAAGAGGACGAAAAAGAGGGTGGAGCATGATGTCCTTTGCACATACAGTTGTTTTAAGTGTGTACACATGTACTCAATTTTCTGACGCATTTTTCACTGAATAAGCAAGAAGTTGTGCCATATTTTGGATAGTTTTAAACACAATCACTTATTTGATTAGACATTAATTATTTTCCATTCCCCCCTGTCAGAAATGAAGATTTATGGCACAGAGTTTTTCTTTCATGTTCTTCAGTAAGACGGGGAATCCTCAGTAGTGGTGTTACATACTGGGGAAGAATTTACCCAAATTGACTTGCTCGGGAAAAAAAAATTCTGTGCAGTCCCTTGTACTGCAACTTGAAAATTGGGTAAATCATACTAAGTGCACCAAGACAAATCGGACTGAACTTTGGAGGGATATTTAGAGATTTGCTTTTCGTTTCTCATTAAATCCTAGTTTTTGACAAGACAAGTCTTGCACTCACCGCCTGCAAAGTTTGCCATCTTTTTGCTGGAAAAGACAGCCCAGGTTGCCGCCGATGGTATCGAAGCTGTCTTCCGCTTTGAGATTGCGTCACAGGTCGGTCCAGTCACGAGCAGCAACGAGCAGGCCCAGAGAGACGAGAAAAGTGAGCCTGAAGGTGCAGCGGTGGCGGGAAAAGTAGCCGAGGTAAACGATTTATTAAAAAGGACATAGGGGAAGAGTTCCATATACGGACGCCAGTAATTATTTTCCTACAGAAAGCAAAATCATGTCCAGAAGAGTTCAATTTAGGAAGGAAAAAACCAAGTCGTTAACTTTGAAAACATAATTTTTGAGACCAGACTCATGGGGTTTGTGCACGGGCTATCAAGCAGCGTCCGTATATGGAACTCGTGCCAGACATAGTCATACAGTATCCAAGAGCACCTCTAAGGAAAACGTTTTCTCTGATTTTATCTATTCAAAAAATATGGAAGCATCCAAATCGAAAACAGGGTCATTTGCCTTCAGAGCTCAACTATAACAAGCTTCAAAGGGTTTTTTCTGTTCATGACAACATGCGAATTCTGAATGTATAAATTGCGTCATTCGGAGAAAACGAGGGAACCTTCGCCCTGTGTTCGTAGTGGATAAACCCCCTTGTGCATGCCAAACACACATGCATGCTCTGAAGACAAGTGACACTGCGTTCGATTTGGATGCTTCCCTCTTTATTTGAACAGATAAAATCAGAGAAAACATGTTTCCTTAGAAGTGCTCTTTAAAATACTGTAGTCAGTTACACAGTGCATGCAGCCAATACCAGTTTGGCATAGCACATATACATGTACTTGTTACGGAATATCTGGTACCCAGCCTCATATTTATACACTCTTTTTACATAGTTCGTGATCATCATTTTACTATTTTTTTGGTTTAATTTCCAGCCTGGAAATACATCCGACACTGCTTCAAGGGAAAATGTAGGATGTCTTATTCGGGCCGCTCAAACAGCAGTGAGTATTATAAGTTTGTATCCGTCGAGTGTACTGGTAAAGGCGCAGTATATTCTTTTCAACAGACAACACGTTTTGAATGAGTGTGATTTATCAGTGCCCCGAATTAGTGCTGACAGAGAGACTCAATTTTACAGGTTTTATTATAACTGCAACTTTCATGCTCTTTTAAAAGTGAACCTGTAGACTGAAGAATGAAGCCACGATGCCAGAATGCAGGTATCCATGTAATTATGTTGTACTGCCTCTGGGCCAATCGAGTCATTATAGAAACCACACTTTGCTACTCTTCCCCTTTTGGGATGAGGTGTTTTATCCTTTGCCAACATTTTCCCCCCTTTTACGTTCGAGGCGAAACTTCTTCGAAATCTTCAAAACTGGCTGCAGTCTCTGCCCGGCCAGGATCCCCCTATATGCACCGAATCGCCCAGTGCAGTCGCAGAGGACCGACGATATGTGGTTGCCAGGAAACGGGTGGAGGAGCTGGGCTTGGCTACCAGAGTGTTCCGGGGCGCCCTCTATGCCTTGACGGATACCCTGGATTCGATCGGGGTGACAGCGAGCTTCCTGGAGCAGGCCAAGGGGACTCTTCATGTCTCCGGAGACAGTAGGTTCTTGGCCTTTCTGCGTTGGACAGTCATGCAGGAAATCCTTAGGATCGCGATTTAATATAACGGGATTTGAAAACATCAACAACGACAATTGTACTAAAATCTGAGGACTGGGGACTGCATGCATGACTAACTTTTGAACGTTTTGATGCTAGCTGTTTAATTAATGAAGCATTAGAGGTGAATTCGTTTTGCGATGTGACGAGAGGTTCTTTGCTAGTTCATTCGGAATGACTGCCCGTTACCAATTGAGACAAGTGAAGACTTGAAGATTTGCACGGTCGTGCGGTGACACCTTACATTTCTCTCTCCCAAGACAAAAAAGTCTGCAGAATAGACGATCAGAGCACATTAGATTGCTCAAGATTTGTACTGTCTATGCTCCCATACCACGCAAGGTAGAGGGTTTGAGCACACATATATTTTCATCAACAGCCTGAAGTAGGGCATTAAAGCTTTACTCAGAGAGTGTCTGGTATACATATTAAATTGTTCAATCTATACACTTACGTGCAAATTGCAATTCCTGCTTCATTGTACTTTTATTACCACACACGTGTGGTTGAGGCTCGATCTGATTTGTTACGTGTTGTTACAAGTTCGTTCTCTTCCGATATGTTGTTTGGGGTTGCTGCAAGATTCTGTATTTGTTATGTTGCAACTGCTCTTTGTTTGTAAAGCCTGCTGGTAAAATTCGATCACGAGGTACAGAGGATTTTAATAGCATTGAGTTTTGACTTTTGTTCTCGCAGAGTCTATTGACTGTAGCCCTGTCAAGGAGATGTCCACCCTGTCTCCTCGCAAGCGGAAGGAGTTTGAAGAGAGTGATGAGGAAGCAGAAGACGATGAGGACGAGCTGGGAACCCTGGAGCAGCTGGAGAAGAGCTATGATTCACAAGATGATGAGGATTACAAGGTTGGATTGCAGGAACAACCCCGCCCCTTCCGGAGGCCATTGTTGCCTTACTCATAGCGGCACGCAAACCCTTGCTCGAAGATCTCAGCATGGAGAAATAGCGCCCTCGTAATTCATGCGGGTTGGGGAATTAGACGCGTTCCTAGTCTTACGTTATTTTTTTTCTATTTCATAAGCGTGATTCCCTTTCAGCTTTATGCTTTGTCGTGGTGTGTACAAAGTGTGCTTGCCTTCTGGAAGCAGAATCGTATTATAACGAGAATACAACTCACAAGAATATAGGTGCACAATACCAGTGCTACTACAGTAGCATTAACGCTATTGATCCCCACGTATTGAGGATCGAAAGAGCAGTAAAAACAGCGGTACGTTATTGTTTGTCTAAGCGTTGTCATGGGATACTGTTCTCAAAATCATGACGACCCATCCTGTTTAGGATTATTTGTCACTGAAATGAGCTGAGGCACAAGATTTGAAGTTTATGCCAATCTTTAGCATAGCAGAAAAATAAAGGGCTGTATATTGCAACAAACTTACTCCAAGCATGTTGAAAAAAACCTCGATCTTTTGTCATCAGCCACCGCGTGAGGAGGAGCTGAGTACCGACTCGGAGGAGTACAAGGAAGGGGAGACAGAGAGCGAGGAGTCCGGGCAGAGTGAGGAGGAACACCCCGAGGACACGCTCCCCACTAACCGCACCGACATGCCATTTACCCGGTCTGCTGCGAAAGCTTCCCAGACCCCCTCACAGACTGCCCGAATGGTCCTGGACCCGAGAAGTTCCGAAACCCTCGCTGACGGCAAGATCGCCGCAAACTCAACGCCCGAGACTACCGCAGGTCTCGACACCAAGGAACCTGCATTTGAGGCTTCCGCGGAGCCACCTACCCAGGACCCGTCCAGTAAAACAAAAGCGAGCAATCTGAATGGGGAGGAGGCAAAAAGCTTCCCCCAACTCGGCCCAGCAAAGAAGAACTTGCCCGTGTCAGCCCGAACCCCGTAAGGAAAGTCGAAGTATCAATCCGTGATGGAACTTCAAAAGATGAAAATACAGGCCGTATCTTTGTTTCAACCAAGAAATAATTAAGTGCTAAAATATTCAGTTAGTCTTTACAAAAAAAATTGAGAGAGTAAAGTAACCTCAGAACTGAATTCTTACAATTTGTTTCTCCTGCACGAGTGCATAATTATGCAGATGGTGCAGTTCTGTATTTAATCGTCCGTTGAGAAATTATGAAGGACTGTAAGTTATCTGATCGATGAAATTTGAAATTATTTAACGAGACATAATTGTGGAAACACTGGACTAGACAAGGAAAGGCAATGAGCCAAATTGTAGGAAGTGAGGATAAAAGATAGAAAGAATGACAAAATAAGAGGAACAGGAAAGGGTAATGCTTTTAACTTTTCTTCTAATTCTGAATTCTTAGTCCCATTACAAACTCCTCCGATCATTTATGGCTCATCAGGTTTGTAGGCTATTCACTTGACATTTAAATGCAAAAAACCCGATGACAGATATGACCCGATATCAGTCATTGACCTGATGGCACTGACAGTTGAACAGTGCTAGGTAAAGAGGAATGCGTTTGCATTTACTCGATCTTAAAGTTGCTGGCATTTTGCTAACATCCACGGGAAGCCGCTATTCGACTGAATAAAAGGAAAGTGTGTTCTTGGAATAAAGTAGCCAATGGCACAATTTTTTTTCTGATTGTTTACTCTTTTGTGTCCGTGTAGTTTATTATTGTAACTTGCCGTCAAAATGAAAATAAATAGCCGGTCTTTGGTCGTGAATTCTAGACAACCATAGGCGATACTTCGTAAAAGAATACCAGTAACACTGTGGTTTTCAATCCTCACCACTGTTATTGAGACATCGCCGACCCTTGAACCAATACTATTATTGACATGCGTCAAAACACTGTGTTAAACAACTTGATCAAGAAGAAAGGGCACATTCAAGAGAACGAGGGCCCTGCCAAATTGTCCTCTTAAATTCTAAGAGAGGCTACTACAGAAAAGTGTTTAATGGGACATTTTTATAGTTATAAGTATTATGTACCAGATAGTACTGTTACATAGGTGTGTATAAATGATGGTTCAGCCGAAGAGAGGTGGGAAAATCAAGCTAGAACTTGGTAAACTAACCCCATAGTTCGTTGGGCTAGGTCAGTGACCGCAGTAGAACGCTGCAGGACGTCATTGGCATCTCCAGTAGCCAGCCTTACTGCATGATTCCGCCAGTTCCCTGTAACTTTTATTCACGAGGCCGTGCGCTGCAGCTGACAAGAAGATTTGATTGAGAAGGTCTCCGTGGATTGCTCAGTCTGGTCTACAAACTGCTGACTACCATTATGGGCTCACCGTCGGTAATATTTCCAGAATCTTCCAAAACTTTCATTCCCACAAGATTTGCAGAATAACCTTTAGTGCAACACTTAGTGCAGTTTAAGGGCGTTTAGGATTTCTGCCCAGTTTATAGGGAAAAGGAGACGAACTTTCACAACGGTCATATTCGGGAAGAAATTCCATGTACGGACGCCACTTGACATCATGTGCACAAACCCTATATATGAGACTGGTGTGAAAAGTTGGCTCTCCGATATTTGCCCTGCTAATATTATCTTTCTGGGACGTTCTTGCTTTTAGGTGGCTAATGGGTCACCGCAGGGAAAAATCAGTGGCGTCTGTATACTTAATTCTTTCCTGATAACTCTGCTGCACTTCAGCCTCGAGTCTCCAATTCATGGAACGTGTTGTTGAAAAGATCGAAGAGTACTCCATTCAGAAATTAAACTACCTGAGCTGGTGCGAGTCACCTCAGCCACTCCATTAATTTTAATGGTGCTTGCTACGTACGTGTGTACACGGCCATGGCCATGCTCAAGGGAAATTGTCCACCTATAGCATCTCATAATTGGGCAATTTTTTTTTAAACATTGAGATAAATTATTGGTACAACAATATTTCTAGAGTGTGAGCTATTAGGGTTATGGACCGTGGGGAAGGATTGGGTCTCAGTCTAACAAATCGAACATGGTGTGATAAACTGGCCACAAACCAGTCGTAATCGAATGCAGACCTAATAAAAACGCCAATCGGCTTTTGTTTTGCAACTTCAGAGAGGACTGTGAACCCGCTACCACTGGACAATTACCCTGACTGACCCATAGGATGACAATCTCTTCCTAACCTTAGGCTTTGGCCATAGGGTGTAACTGAGCCCCAGTGCAAACCACGGCGGATGGAATACCCCACCCTTCCTAGATGAAACTACTGATTATGAAGAGCTAGAGGGATTATAACGTAAAGCCGCCGCCAGAGGCTCTGACTATTCTAAAACATGATTTCAGGTTTCTAGGCCGGAAAGCGTGTGTAATGCAATGATGTTTGTTCTCCATATACCGAACTCAGTTTCTCAGGAGGACTACCGAACTCGTCGTGCGTTCCCTGCCGGGACTAGTACTGACCGTCTTTTTGCTGGAGAAGACGGTCCAGCTGGCCGCTGATGTGATCGAAGCCGTCATTAGCCGAGGGAATGTAGCAGCTGGAGGGCCAGATCTCGGTCAGATTCAAAAGGGGCCCGAGGGCAAGGAAAGTGACCGTGGAGCAGTCGAAAGGGCGGGGGAACGGGATCAGGTATAATATGCCTTTTGAACAAAATCTAGCACACTATCTTTAGGCCTACATTCACACGAACATAACAGTTCAAATTCACCATACTAAAGACAATGTTGCTATACCTCTACCTCATGCTTTACGGATGTAGGGCAGGCTTTTGCTTGGTTACGTAAGAGACACCGTGCACCAGTACACTGTTTTCAGTAGATAAGAAGAGCACAAAAGAACCAGTCCATTCCAGCTCCATGATTCCAAAGATGGCGGTTGCTATGCAAAAGCTTGCCCCGTAAAATGTACATGCACCCGTAAACGCGTCATGTGTGTCGCGCTACTACATGTAGGCCTACTTAGTACTAGCTTTTTAGCTTTCAGTGAAGGTACGCATGACAACTTGGATGCAAATTTCTAGTGGCTTACGGCATCGCCACTCGCTTCTGGTCTCTTTTCATGCTACAACATCCGAGATGCCACGCTCAACTTATACAACGGCTTTATCCCTATATACAATGTAATTATATTAAAATACACTCTCTCTATACATGCCACTTACATTGTATTTGTCCTCGTGATTTATTCGGTTCAAACAAAATGGCTAAAATTTTATCCTCAAACCTAAATTTCGATCCGACCGCATGAAACTGTAAAGGCAAATAATCCAAAAACAGTCCTTAAAGCGAAAACCCAAAATATTTTCACTAAAGACATGTTAAGAGGAAAATAACCACTGGGTTTCAAAAGAAAAAAGTCCATATTCTATATCATTAATTCCACCAAAATAACAACACTGCAAAAACTCTGATGTTAAAAACAACACTTATTATCAGATGACACGTTAACACCCCTGGTGTTACTTTGTACACTTACAAGTGTTACAATGCTCTGGAGGTGTTAAAAGTAACATTAACAGTGTTGAAACAAACACCAAAGTTTAAACACCAGTGAAAAGCGTTGGCAAGGTCCCCTGATAACACGGGGTTTTACTGCAGAGAATGACCACATGACATAAACAAATCGACGGGCAGCTGGCTTTGTTTTGTTATGAGTAGTCGTGGAATGTTATTTATCAACAGTCTGACAGGACGACTGAGGTTGCTTTACTAGGGAATGAAACCCATCTGATTCAAGCTGCTCAAGTTGCAGTGAGTATCATTTGGATCATTAGAATGATAAGGGTTATTAACATTTTGAAAGTGTTGCTGTTTTAAATCAGTAGGTCAAATTTATAAGAAGTTAGCAGCAAATTTGAATCTTTAAAACCTTTGAATCAGAGGTTGCTAACTATTGATTAGAATTCTTTGTAAAATCTCTACATTCATGAACGGAAAACCACTGGGAAATATTTACCAGAACACGACGTGTCTGGGACTCGGGTACCTATATCTATTTTTATTAAAGCAGAATATGAAAGTTTTGTTTCCATTTCCCCACTCGTTAACAAAACGATTTCCTGTTAATTTCACAACTCAATTTGGGACCAAGTCGGTGTTGTGGAGGAACTCACACACAACGTGTTATTTTGTTTTTAGGTTAAACTCCTCAGGAAGCTTTGCAACTGGCTGCAGTCTTTGCGCGGCAGGGCGCCCTCTGCTCGAACCGTCAAGCTCCCTCGCGCAAGCAAGGAGGGCCAACAAGACGTGGTTGCCAGGAAACAGCCGGATGAAGTTGGCCTGGTGACCAGGATGTACAGGCGCGCCCTCCAAGCACCGACGGAAATCTTGAATAATGCTGGGCTGACGGTCAACCTACCTGCCTCTAGAAACAGTTAAGTTTCAGCCGTAGTCAAAACACCTTTGCGCATGTTGCTCTTTGAGGAGCTGTATAGCTAGATGTACACAAATTTTGCCTAGTTTACAAACAAATGACAACGTAGGAGACCACATTCTGGACGAATTGTAGCCCACTACATAAACTGTCGTGCTAATCTAACACTTTTTGATTTCAAGGGTATTAGAATGACACCAATTTCACAACAGATTTTGGAGTTGCATGTGATCACATAGGCCTACGTGCAATCATGTACATCAGAAGCATGATGCGAGTTGATATAAAAGTCGCCCTCCGTGTTTTTTCTAAATAATGAGTGGCACTTACGAGCCTTCCTGATAGCAATAATTTACGTGCTGGAATCAGTTTATACAGTGTGTTGCCGCCTATTAGCTGTCTTTCCCTCCCTCCATGTTTATACGATCCGTGTTCTTTGACCCCCAATTCAATCTGCTTCTCGCGACTGTAGACAGAGGTAGCCAGGACGTTTCAGGGGAGAAGAAACGGAGATATACCGTTTTAATCTGGGTCTCAAGATCCAAGTCAATTACCAATTCCTTTATTTCTATAACAGAGCCAGCTGACTGCAGCCCAGTCGAGGAGAGGTCGACGGACTCATTTAGTAAGGCAGAGGTTGAGGATAAAGACACGCTCCCTCCTCGCATCATCATCAAGCCACTTAGCCGAACCAGCGCAAAGGCTCCTGCTGGTGGAACGCTGTCATTAAGAAGCTCTGCCAACCGTCCCGCTCAAAACTGCCGAGCACTCCTCGATGATCATGCTGTCCCCAAGACTTCTGCCGGCAGCACCGTCAAGTCGCCTATACCGGTGCCTGTGAAGCCGCTGTCTAGTGAAAGACTTTCACCAGATGTCACTGCCAAGACCCTTGCCAAGCCCTCAGTTGTGTCCCGAACCCAGGTCATCTCTAAGACCTCTACTGTGAGTACCGTCAAGCCCCTTACCCAGGTCTCTTTGAAACGTCCTACTGGTGATGGAGGTCTACCAGACAGCACTGCCAAGCTCTCTACTGAGACGACCCGACTACTTCAAGAGTTGGTTATCCCCAAGACCTCTGCTGGGAGCACCCTCAAGCCCCCTACCCAGGTCTCAGTGAAGCTTTCCACTGCTGATCCCTCCCGAATGCTCCATTATCAAGTCTTCTCCAAGAACCCTGCCGAGAGTATAGCTCAGCCGTCGGCCTTCGCAAAGCCTCAATCATCCACGATTTCCGCAGTGCAGGATACTAGCAAACCAGACCTGATGAAGTCAAAGGTTTTGGGGGGACCACCTCCTTCAAGCATCACTGGCATTCCTCCAGCTGAGCTCCTTCCTCGGTGCGCGACAATGTCCCGTACCCCGGGTGTCTCCGAGACCTCTGCTAAAAGCACCGTGCTGCTTTCGACCACAGTCGCCGCAAGCCCACCCGTGAAAACGACTGTGCCACAGGCTCAGAACACCACCAAACCGGTTTTCCGTGCAACTTCGGAGTTGGGTGCTCCAGGAAACCCCAAAATCTCTCCTTGCAGACTTGACAAGAGCCTGGTCCCAGCCTTAAACACCGATGAACCTGACAAAGTGGAAACCAAAACTAAAGTAAGCGACCTGAATGGAAAGTAATTTTCTCCGTGATGAAAAGTGGTCCATTTGTATAGAGAAAGAAAACCAATAGGTGCTTCATTGCAACGCTAGAACTTTACAGCATTAATTCTTTCTTTATTTTTTAATGACTATTAGCGAGCAAGTGGCGACAGGCAGACAGAGAGCATGGAGTCTTGGAAGAGAAGTGACGAAAAAAAGGTCACGTTTGCTACTCGTCTCATCAAACCAGTAACTGGAGCCATGGTGAAGGGGCCTTCTCATAGCACCGACGATGCTAGACCTCAAGTTAACCCAGATGATCAGATCAGCTCCCAGAGTGCTTTAGCAAGCACGTTGACCCACAAGATCGCTTCAGATCTCTCATCAACGATCACGTCAGATCAGACCACAACCAAGCCCAATATCATTTCGGGGACAGCTCCCCTGGTTGCTGGCAGCATCAAGCCATCCTCCTGCGGCAGCGGGAAGCCTGGAGCTGGCCCAGGTCGACTCGCGGGGTTACTGACCAAGCCTCCTCGCCTTTTCGGCGGTGCTGGGTATCCTCCGGACAGCATTTTCGATACACCTACTCATCGCAGCCGAATGGTCCCCGATCGGAGCAGCTTCAAGCTACCTCTTGAAAGCACCGTTTGTTCTGCCACAATCACCGCAACGACCCCGCCCGAGATCGGGTCAGATCAGAGCACCACTCAGCCGCCAAGTAAGGCAGCAGCAGAGGGGGCAACCGGGAGGTCTCCTGACACCCCTTCTGAAGGTGATACCAAGATCTCAGCCAGGAGCACAGATGACCCTGGTAAAAGTCACAAACAAAGCAAGCGACAAATATGGAAAAAATGGATATCAAAAAAGAAGTAGGACTAAGTGGTCTGAGTTTTAAAAAAGAGGACAAAATCTTCACACTTGCATTTGGGAGAGAGAAAAAATAGCCAACGCTGGATGGTACCCCCACGAGATCATGTTTAAATGTAAGATTTTTAAAATATGCAACTCGAAACATTAAAGTATAAACTAGAGGATGTCAGAAGTGAAATCTTAGTCTTTCACCCTTTTCTGGTATTCCGATGCTTGTAAACTGTGAACAATCTTACGTGCGCGTAGTTGTTTTGTAAATCGTGCACAGGAATAAAATTAGACAAATAACAAAGTGCTATTCTTTTTAGTTGGTTTTGAAATTTTGGACATCATTTGCATCAGCACATCACTGCACAAGTACTGCACATCGATAATGATTAGAATTTAAGCATTAATTTTACTGTGACCTAGTCATCCTCTGTAAATTTATTGAATGCTTGTTTTCTGCGCATTTTGTTTCTTTTACTTGGTACAAAAAATGGCTTTCTTTTGGAGCTTTTTATTACCATATTGTGCGAGAATTTTGTTCACCTGTTTCAGTGTCGTTTCACGTTATTTTTTTTACTGTTTCTTTTATTGCAATGCTATGTCCATTTAAACCGTCACAGTACATTGTCATAGCATAGTCAACGGGTTCTTGGTGTAGACGTGAGTTGAAACTGTAACTAATTTTATTGTTGGTAAACTGACAATGATGTGTGAATAAAACGTTTTGTCTCCTTGAATAATAACTTCCGTTTAATCTTTTCGGCGACGACAGGCATTTGGTAATAATAGTCGGTTTTTATTCAGCGAATAATACGGAATGCCTCTATGCGCTGATTATCATTATCCCTGCACATTGGGCTCACATCATCTGAACATTCCTGAAATAATCTTAGCTCCCTGGGGAGTATACTAGCCTGATTTTGCCATTTTGGCACAAATGGCTAAACACAATCGTGTCTGCCCTCACAGGTACCCATTTTACTCCTGGGTGGAGAAGGGCACATAGGGGTAAAGGGACTGGCCCAAGATCATGACATTTGCCAGCAATGAAGGTTCTTCTACCTGTCTGAAATCCAATCTTTGACTCGCAGGGCATATACCTGATTCCGGTATCAACACGGCAATGGAAAGTGGCTCTAGCCCGCCAGTATAGCAGCTTCCACAGGAACATACGTTATTTCATGACAGAGCTACAACTTTCGGACGCCGGCTGTGGAGCGAAATTGAGTCTGTTCGTTTTGCATCGTTTTCAAGCACTACGAAATTTAATGTGGTTCATGATGCGGATAGGAAAGAATTATTTCTCATATACCTATAGAAGACGACCTTACTCCGGGGCATGCTTGAAGTTTTCGGCCATAACAGGTTTTCTTCTTTTTCTCTAGGAACTAAGAAGACAGTTAAGAGAACCTGAAAATCTTGTAGAACACTCACGACTCCTGGATGAGTGGCCGAAACACATCTCTTAAATTCCCTTCTTTTCACAATGCCCAAGTTTAACTTTTCAAGGAAGAAAAACATGTTTACGTAACGGTCGCAGTTCTATGGACATAACTCTTTTGATCGTCTTTGCACAAACGATTACCATACCTTGGCCTAACTTGTAGAAGAAATCAATTCGGTTTGTTTAAAAGCCTTGAAGACTGAGTAAACAGTTCAACAGGTTGGGAAAGTCTGCAGATTTGGCTGTATACGGCGCCATTTTGTTCGCCACTGCGCAAGCACTTTTTGCGGTGTGAAATGTAAAATGTCGCGATGGAGTACGGAACTACGGTTGTTGAGGGACAGAGGTATGTCATAGCCATTCAGTTAGATAATGTAGATATCATTTAAATGTAGATTTCACAATTGCACAGTTTTACACAATTAAAGTTTCTTTTTGGTTATGGTGTTTATGAGGTTTAGGCAGCTCGCTTTCTTTTGACAAGGAACACATTTAAAACCAGTTTTCCTAAGTGACGAAACTTGACAAACATAATTCTATTACAGTTTTATCTTTTAGGTTTATTAAACGACTGGCACTAAGATTAAATGAGTAAATGTTCTGAGTAGGCTGACTGTTCATCGTCAACTGAAAAATGGAGTCCTGAACCATCTTTAGTAAAGTTTCAAACACTTTCCCTTTTATTGTTCTATCTCATCAAACAACACAGACAATCCAAGCAAAATAGGAAAGAACCTGTCAGTTTCAGTTCAGTGCGTAGAACTACTTTTCCAGGATAAATAAATCCATGCGATTATGACACACGAGGGCCAAAGTTGGGGCAACGTTTTCTTCGAGACTGCCTAATGTGTTCTCAAACGGGTATATCTCAATAAAGTGAAGTTGAATGACGACTGGCCTGTCTCTGAAAGGGGATAGCGCAACTATTTACAGGAGCCAAAAGGTATAGTGTATGTTCAGATTGCATGCAGAGCTCCCACTGTCCCCCTCTGTAAAGCCGGTATAGAATACTGTTGTGTGCCAAATATATCACGATATTTACTTTAAATTGAGGCCTGTTAAGTAAAATGACATTTTTTGTTTTTGTAGACTGACACGGCGAGTTCTTGTGACTGGTTCATTGGATTACCTCCAGCGCACCGGAGAGGAAGATAAACTGTCACAAGAGAAGAAACGAGGCGCGCTGCGCCAAGCCGTGACCACTTTCGCTGACACCACCACGGCTCATGGCCTGCCACTGATCATCAACGGTACCTACACAGTAAGCCGGATCGCCTGGTCTGTGATATGGCTGATTGCTTTCGGTCTTGCGATCCTACAGTCTACCCTACTGCTCGTAGAGTACTTCCAAGTCCGGCCTCTGACGACAACCATCGAACTGATCACCAAGACCAACCTGGACTTCCCAGCCGTGACTGTGTGCAACATGAACCGCATGCGACGCTCCAAGCTGGTGGGTACTCGCTTTGAGGGCCTGATTGCTATCGACGGGGGAGTTCAAGGGGAGGATTACGACTATTCCTGGTTCTTCGACTGGTCGTCCCTGGAGTGGTTTGATCGGTGGGATTCAAGAGGCGAGCCGTCCTCTTCTCCTGATGGCAACAGCTTGCAAGATTCCTCACCGGTAAATTCCGAACCGGATGACAGCACAGCTGGCGGGATCGGGTCTTCAGAGTCGATCCCTGGGGTTGGGGGCGAAAGTGATGTTACGCCACAAGGTTCAGGCGGAGCCACTGTCGGTGGTAGTAGCGTCGATGGAACGGATGGGTCAGATTCGGTACCCGGTGCCGGTGATGACGATGACGGCATGTCCAGCGACACCAGCACCTCAGGTCCAAGTCACGTAGCTTCAAACGGAGAAGGTGACAATCCCAGTACAGCTGGCGATAGTATCGATGAAATGAGTAGTATCGATAACGAGAGCAGCCTCCCGGGTGGAAGTTCTAACACCCCCTCCCATGATGTAGAAAAGGAGGAAGCATCTTCAACCGCTCCGCCTAACCCTTTGAATACGCATGCTTCGACCTCCTCGGGAATATTTCCTGTAACACAGGTGAACTCACCTGACTCCAGTAGCTCCCAAACGACCACTGATCCTCCAGGGAGCGAAACTGTGGCACCAGGCCAAGAGAGAGACAGCGACGGGGCTTCTTCCTCGTTTAATCCCGGAGAGGAATCCGACACTTCCATCCTCGATTCTGAACGCAGGAGGCGGTCAGTTAGCTCGAGACAGGAGCGGCAGCGGCGCACGCTCTCCTCTTCCACCGAGGATTTCTGGTGGGAGAGCGATGACTTCGAGTACGACAGCTACTACAACTGGGATGGGGTGACGGACGAGAACGACTGGAGGGGATTCTACGACAGATCGACGGCGGACGACTTCAGCGACTTGATAGACATCGCCAACCCCACACGAGAAGAACTGGAGGTGCTAGGACACCAGGCACAAGACTTTATTCTGCAGTGCACCTTTGACAAACGAAACTGCAGTTACAGGTTTGTGTTTATCATAATAAACCACCCTCCTGTGCCAAATCAGCTTAAAACTTGATTTACTTTTAAATTAATACTTCATAGCATTACCCTGATTTGGAAAGTATTTTCGTTCCAAGAATGGTCCAGAACAGTTTCTGAGTGAGATTTAAAGGTTTTCGTGGTGGAGGTAACAAATAAACTTGATTGGTTTGCGGTAGCACCATGGCGGTAGGCAGTCTCCTGATGACGGACAGAGCATAGGCCCCACTGTCCAAAACGTTGGGTACCATCGGTTCTTTTCAGAACCCCACACTCAAAAAGAGATATATCCATGGCGCTACTAGACTTGACTCATGACTCAAGTCGGGATCTCTCTGACGTTTTTGTTTATGCTTTGAATACATATCGAGACTGCGCGCCGTTACTTGCTTCGCACCCTCTTGTGTCCACTAAGTTACTATGAATTCAGTTCAGAAATCCTGACTTGACGAATCTGCCAACCGTTTGTTTGTACACAGCAAATGGGCTCATCTACCAAAGGTGGTAGCAGCCAATCGCATTGCGGGATTTGTTTTTACGTCGTTCATATCTGCATAATAACGAACGATTCTAAAAGTCTGACCACGTTGATTGGTGGAAATTCCGTAAATATTATGAAAGATCATGTCTTTCATTTGCAATTATGAATAACTACATATCACGGAAGGGGGCTGCGACTGGCTTATCCGTCAAGTCGGACTTACTGATTTACTGACATTTGACACACGTTGTACAACAAAGACTGTCAGATGAGGGCGCCTTATAAGGGTTTTGCGAGCTGCCGGACCAAGAGCGACAACCGTGTTGTGTGTACAGGCTGAAGGGATGGCTGAATGAGAAAAGAAACCTAAGTCTGACTTGATTTAAGTCAAAAGTGCTACAACCAACCTATCCAGTTTACAGTTTGAGTGTCTTGTACATGTTTTTGCTTAAACAGGGATTTTAGAGTGTTTCAGAACACGGATTACGGCAATTGTTTCACTTTCAACCACGGTACGGGGAACAGCAAGGTCCGGACGACCAGTAGATTCGGAGCGAAATATGGTAAGTTACACCCGATTGTACTGCTAACTTAATATCTCCACCAACATAATAATTTTAGCTCAGTAAGACTGATGAGTTCCATATACGGATATCACTTATTTCCCCATCCAATTTTTTTATAATGGGTATTTATCTCTGTTACTTATAAAGGCTTTACGTGGCATATCTTGCAGAGCATTTTTTTTGTTCCACACAGAAACCTTCTTTGTGCGAACCTTGTAGAACAAAACACTGGCCTGCAAGATGGCAGCCATGCAAACCCTCTATAGCAGCTATTGCTTATGCACTTTTCCTTCGTTTAAACAATCTGGTACTTTATACGCGTAATGTTTATTTAAGAACGCTGCTTTGTCATACACCCGAATTATTAATGCCTCGCTTTCTACTTGTCGGCACTTTTTTTATTATGCGAAGATAGTGCTTTATTATTACACTGGAAATCTCCAACACTCAATTGCAGGTTTGCATGTGACGTTGTTCATAGAGCAACCTGAATACCTGGGCATTTTCTCACCGGAGTCCGGAGTACGGCTGACAGTACACGGACAACGGACGATGCCTCTGCCGGAAGATAACGGCATCACGGCGGCAGCTGGCCTAGCTACGTCCGTCGGGATGAGACAGGTTGAGAACTAACTTGTTTGGTCGTTTGATTATCATGCAAAAAATAGAATGGTAATCAATTAAGACTTAAATCAGCAAAACAATCCCCTGCCAAGCAGTTATAAAACAGTCCAGAAAACGTATAAGAATTAACTCAATGTTGAAGTGTACATTTATCTCTTCCGAACAACTGGTTACTAGTAGACCTTTCTTAAGAAAAGGCCCATTACACACACCCGTGTGAAAGCTGGTAGTTTTCTTGCAAAGTAATCGCGGGGTTACGTGTATACTTTTCCGTCGGAGTTTCAAGTCAATGCCGTTCACTCAAGAACATAAATGGTTAAATTAATACAATAGGCTCACGGAAAAGTGGCATTTCATTTATCTGTCTGAATTGCAGAGAATCAAACAATCAGTTCTTCAGAATCTAATGAAACTGAGCAAATAAAATAACGTCCCAAAGGATTCTCAAGTAAAAGCTTCTACCCCCATTTCTGTGGTACGGGCCATCAATACTTTGTTGCGCTGTCGCTGCTCACACACATTTCCTTTCTTGGTCTTTGCTCCAGGACTTCATTAGCCGCCAACCCTTTCCGTATGGCAATTGTAGCGACAGCTTTGATACCAGATTCAACGTGACTGCTGGGGATTACGACTACTCGCTGAGTGCGTGCACCAAGTTTTGCTTGCAGTCGGAGATGCTGAGCCGCTGCGGTTGCGTCACCGACATCTTGATCTACTCCGCTCTGAAGTGTAGCTACCTCAACACCACACAGCGTATGTTGCTCACCGTATGGGACACAGCTGGGAGGTCCAGGAAAGATTGACAAAAGATGACTACTTTTTATAGTAGGACTCACCGATAACCGGCGATGCCTCAACTTAGGGTTTTTATTTCACTTTGCTTTGCTTTTAATCGTAGACCCGCGTAGCCACCAGATACCATAATGCAGATGCGACCTCAAAATAAGTGCATTTTTTCCCTCACGCTCTTTTGTAGTCTGTTCCAATGCATGATTTTTTCTCGTTCAGAAACATGCAGACGAGCTGTTGAAAATCTCTACGAGGAGAACAAGCTGCAAAGCTGCAAGTGTTTCTCGGCATGCAGGTAATAATGGTTAGACCAAAGGAGGACATGCCGTAATTTGAGCCAGCTTAGATTCTGCCAATGTTCTAAAGTGCCCGAAAGAAAAAAAGTCGATTGACATCATGTGCATGGTAGGGATTTGGTATGGGAAGGAATGTTGAAGGGGGTTACTCCTAGCAAGGACTGTCGTCGAGATTTGAGTTGTTAGGATAGCAAGGCTCCACTAAAAACAAAATTAAATTATTTGGAAACATGAATGAAGGCAACTATACGTTTTATTTTCGGAAGGTCAGTTTAAAAGCATCTGGTTAAACTATTGTGACTTGGAATTCCTGTATTGTCAACCATGTTTAATTATGATTTTTAACAAATTGATGGAAATACTGTGTTCAATTTTGTAGAGAGACAACTTTCAAGCTTGGCGTGTCGTCGTCCCGTTGGCCCTCCGAAAGATATGAGGTAAGGACACTATACAGACACGACTGAGAACACAGTAGGGGAGGGGAATGGACAGACTGGGCTCCACGAAGGAGACTAGTCCTCAAGCCCAAAAATGCGCGCATGCATGTAGATGCGAAGGTGAAGCTGGCAAGTTACGTCAGAGGAATCTAATGCGATCTGATACATGATTTTGATATCAAATTATTGTGCCAGAAAACGAGGTCACATCTATATCCCCCCCAAAAAACCCAGTGCACATGGATAGTGTGTCCGAAATCTGAATCAGCAAATTGTCTTGCTTTTCTGTTTTCAGGAGCATCTGTACTCTCGCATCTCAGCAACAAACGAGAAAGCTGCAAGATTGATGCAAGAGGTCGAGCAGACTAGGTAAGCGTACTTAAACCGGTCGTATAAAAATCGATCGAAGCTCACATCCATCGATAAGAGTATAACACTGTTTTGGGGGGTCGTGCACGTGATTTAGTTCGAGTTATAAAGGTACTTTGTGAAGATTTCGTGTAAAATGTCGTGCGCGTTTGGCTCGGACAGTCACATGGCAGTCGGAGTAATAGTATTGAAAACAACATGCCAGAAAAAAGATCTTCTCTCAATCGTTTCGTCGGACGCAAACCAATAGAATGTCGATCTGTCAGGTACGGTATACTGTTCCTAACTGTAGCTGTTTTTGGTATGGATATCATGCTTCAGTGCTTGGAACAGGTATTAATGCATGAGCTGTTTTAGAGATGCCACTGCCCCCCGGAAAGCCACAGCTCATAAAACTTCACCTTTCTGTGTGATTTTCAGGAAGAATCTTGTCCGTCTTAGGGTTTATTTCGAGGAGCTGAACTACCAGTCGATCATACAGACACCAAAGTATAGTGTAAGTTACACAAATGACCACCCCTAGACAACTCAGTTGAGAATGTCTAAACTTTGAAGGAATGAGTTGCCTATAAATTAAGGATTTTTCTTTTTGCCTTCCAAAATGACATGAATCTTGTTCATTCTTGTTTTTATGATTCTGGTTTTTGTTTTGTTTGTTTGTTGGTGCCCTGTCCACTTCTTTTGCTGTTGTACTAATGGGCTAGCCATAGGTTTACCGTAGGGTGTTTGTTTGTTTGTTTGGTTTTGTTGTTGTTTGGGTTTTTTTGGGGGGTAAGGGATATCCAAAAATATACTCAATTGGGCTGCAGCTTTCTACTTTAGTTTCAGGTGCTGCTTTAGATTGAAACGAGACTATATTACAGGTATAAAGCTGTTCGGTTTAATTCAAAGCGTCACAAATTTCTATGAGTTTGCGTAACAATCTCCAATTTATTAATGTAATTGTATGGTCCGTGATGAATACAGCAATACTGCCTTGAGAGACTCGTTACGTGAATATCTGTAACTCTAAATCTTCGTAGACAAGTGTCATTTAACCGTTCCCCTTTTTACGGACTTATTCTTTTTCCTTATTATTCCTACCCTTTTCCAGGTCGAGACCCTCCTGGGTAGTCTGGGCGGGCTGTTCGGCCTGTTTATCGGGTTTTCCGTCATCACCATTTTCGAAGTGGTGCTCTTCTTACTCAAACTTCTCAAGATCTTCTTTTTCTGGGGCCAGCCATGCCACAGACGTGAGATCAAGCCTGTTATAAGCTAAATACCCCGAATCGAAGAACTGTAACAATTTTCGTGAACTATTTGCGCCTGCATGCCCGTGTGGACGATATTATATTCTGGCCTCCAGGTTAATCTTCTATTTAAGATTGTTTGGCAAATTGCAAACCTGAATTTCAACTCATTATAAGTCAGTATGAAATGGTTTTGTGAACGACTTTCATAAATGATCTCGTAAAAACAGTAGTATCTCAAACAATCAAGAATTGAATTTACAGGAAAGTTTAACATGAGTGTTGTTATCTATGAACTCCTACTTTTCTTTTGTAGGATTAACTTCGAGAGATGTAGTAACAGACTGAGCACCTGAAATGTTTAAAACCATTAAGAACTTTTACTTTTCAAAATGTAACGTTGGAAACCAGAAAGACATATTTTGAATCATCTTAAAACAATTATCTGGATGTACCTGTCTCTAGACTCTCAGAAACACGGACAACTGATATACTACGCTTTCTTTCGTTTGTATAATAATTAATCAGTTTAATGGATTTTCAATATTTCATGTTCCGGAAGTGTATACTGTATTTGTAATTCTGATGTTTATTCTGCCGAGTTAATCACGTTAAGTACATTTACCATACGCTGATGGGCTTTACACCAAAGGTCAGGATAATGGAAATAGGCCTAATTTAGTTCACGGTGAACTGGTTTTTCACCAATCAATAATGGGATTTGATGTGTTTTAAACAGACACTTGTTACTGTTGTAATAAGCATGGGTGGAGATCCCGGGGGAATGGGGGATATATCCCCCGACGTTAATTTTGACGGTGTGTGTATGGATGAGTGTGTAAACGCCTTCAATCGTGGACCTATAACGATAGGGGACAATAGGGTCCACGGTTGCCGAAGAGTCCACGGTTGGAAAACGTGTACAAAAAGTATGAACAAAAGAGGAATAGGGAGTCAACGATTGAAGGCGTTACCACACTTGTGTGTGTGTGTGGGGGGGTGGGAATCATAGCCTCATTCTCAAGTAAATGATAGCGCACCCGTAGCCTGCACCACCGACTCCGCACTTACCGGCGTCACGATCACCTGGGATGGAGGCGGTGCTGAGCCATCCCCCCTACATGTGACAATAAATCCCATGGGGATGAGTGTACAGTTTGTATGGCCAAGGGCTGAAGGCATCCTTCTCTGAAAACGAACAGCAGGGTAAAGTGATACAACAAAAATGTCTCGTGATCTGACAATGCCGAACAGGGAAGGTATGTTGCGAAGATTCAAAACCTAAAGTTCTTATTGACATAGTTTTGGCGGTCCATGTTCACAGCACACATTGTTCCCATCGACGTAACCAATACGTACCGAAATAAAAATTCCATATAGACTGTTTTTTACTTGAATTATAGGGATGTCGTTGAAGAGGCTATACTATACACGGCATGTACCGTATACACTAACGAGCTTGCGTGCAGGATTTGTTGCGAAATTACTAGGAAAAACTCAAAATTCTTTTCTTAAGCCGCCCTAACAGTTTGGGCCTATGTACGTGGTTGCGATAGAATAAAAGCTTCAACAATCCTTGTAGGTATTTGAAAATGTGAGGACGCAGTGACACAAATGGAATGAAATTCGACCAAACGTTGGTGGCCTGTTTCTGTTGATACGCCTTCCTCCTGGGGACTGATTACCTATTGGCGAAAACATGTAAACTTCAATCATATGCATACGTTTTCTCTATCGAGCGATGATGAGAATAACTGACAATAAATTGAAACGACGCTCGCAGCAAGAAATACCAACCCGTCGCACGTGGAATAGGAGTTAGTGCTTGAATATTGTGCGCAAATTTTACATTGAATTGCTGGTAGATGTGCCTTTATCTAAACAGAGAAATCTCTACGTTAATATATGTATCTTCAGTCCGAGATATAAAGGTACAAACATCTTAATTTCTTTATGCATGTATGTTGAAAGTCAATGTTTTCACCAGGTAAGTCTGGAGATGTATCTCCACTTTAATATGTAATGTTAAATTTGCACGCCATACCCGGTACTTGGATATCTTTATTACACAACCATAAATGGTCAAAATATGCTCCAAGAATGTAACAGTCGACCGAGTAGCAAATTAGATAAGCAAATATCAGGTCCACTTATTGCACGTACATTTGGTAGAAGCCTCACTGCATCCCAATACGTCGCCGGTATCGACAGTCTTCTGGACAAACTTGCCTGGAATAAAGGGGAAAGTTCCTGATACACGGGCGACCTTCAATTTTAGACAAGGGGCGTTGAAGTTAGAATCTCTACAAAGGTCTTTCTTCGTCGAGCATTCTGGAAAAAAGCGACAGCGATGAGGTCACTGGTAAGGCCTTTTAATGTACTTTCTTTCGACAGTAAATGGAGATTCCCGTTGTTTCCATCGCAACAGGGCTAGGACTGATAAGAAATTGGTTCTTTTAATTGTCACTACTTTCCAAATAACAAATAAGTTAATTTTGCAAAGACAGATGTTACTTGGAATCATACTCCAAGAGTACAAGGATACAGTGTAATCCTTATCTTTCTTCCATAACAAAACATCGATGTAACGTTTGGTGACTGTCCATGGGGTAATGCTTGTATTTGCCCTACTCTTCCCACTTGAAACATTAACAGCGTAATACTACTTATACTCTCTTTAGTTGAACTTCCATCGACAAAAAGCTCCAGTTCCCTGTGAGATGCTAAGTTAGGTTTCTATAAGAACACTGAGGCGGCAATAGTTTGTTTATGTTTTTAATATGTTTGAGAATTATGGCAGTAAGGTAATCATAATCCGCGTATTCAAAATTCCCTTTTCAAGGTCAGTGTGGATTGTTTTTAACTGGAGATATCATTTAGCTAGGTTAAATACTGTATAGCTAAGGTCACTTTCCATTTTATCCAATTAACATACAGGTTAAAGGGAGACCAACAGTAATGCTCCTTAAGGTTCTGATGCTGTGGCTCTTCAGCAGTTATTGTGTTGCTCAGGAGGAACCGAAAGGATTTTCAACCTGCTGTGGTGGTTGCTTCCAAGGCCCGGCCGGAACACCTGGCATTCCTGGGATCCCTGGAAATCCTGGGGGTCAAGGACCCCCTGGCCCCAAGGGCGACTCCGGGATGGGCCTTTCTGGACCCAAGGGGGACACCGGCGTCCAGGGACAGAAGGGAGACCAAGGTGAGCCAGGGATACAAGGACTTCCAGGGAAACTGGGACCTGCTGGTCGCAAGGGAGACATCGGTGAGGGGCAGAAGGGGGTGCAGGGAGTCCATGGACCACCTGGGGAACAGGGACAAAAGGGCGAGCCGGGAGATCTTACGGTAGTTACACCAACACTGCCCTCTGCCATTGCATTCAGCGCTTACCGCTCGTCCAGTGTCACAGGCACTAATGGCGATGTCATCATCTTTAACAACATCCTTACGAATCTCGGTAATGATTACAGTTTGCAATCAGGCGTGTTCACCTGTTCAAGGCCTGGGGCCTACTTCTTCACAGTTACCATACAAAGGATGGCGTCAAGTTCGGATCCTTTCGTAAAACTGAAAAAGAACGGCCAGCTTGTCTTCTCGATCTATAATACGCACGACAATTATTACCACATGTCCAGCAATTCAGCAGTCCTTGTTTTGGCTGCGGGAGATAGAGTTTGGCTTGAATTTGGCTTTGGCGGTATTTACAGCGATAGCGACAGGTATTGCTCTTTCTCTGGCTTTCTGATTCATGGACTGTAAAACAACTCTAGAACAAACCCCTTGAGGGTGTTTTCAGATGCTGGCTCTGCTATGTGGTAAAGATCAAAGGGCTGGCCATTTGGGGGAATTGAATCTATATTACCGAACCTTTTTGAAGAAATGTGCATGAAATAAAAGTTGACTTAGAGTTTATAGTTTGTGTAAGAAGTGTTTGGGACAGATGATCGTTTCATGAGTTTGTATTGTATTCTATGTATGTAAAAATACTAATTTTTTGTTTAAGTTACATCATGCACCTTTAGTGCTGCCTTCGTAATCTATGTTTTCAAATAGATCTTGGCGTTATTGATGATTAAGTATGGATTGGCTAGCACATGGTGTGAAAAGCGATGAATGCTCGACAAGTCTAGTCTCACTTCTGCCTCTAATTATTCTTTCTGCCTTATTAGAACGTGTGCTTATCCTTTCATTCTCCCATGGTCACAGTTTTGCCATAAATATTAGGTACATTAACACACTAATATACCATATTGCAAACTGAACGACATACTTCTAAAGTGCGCTGAAGATGTTTAAATGAATTTTTTCCATGTATTTTGGGGGGGATATGTGAGTTTGTTTATAATGACTGTACTTTCTGAATTATAATTGCCCAATGAAATAAATGATTTTTTTTTTCTAAAATGCGGGCGGTTTCAATTTAAACGGTAAAAATCGCAACATGGCTATGGTGGCAAGTTGCCCCTCCGGCCCCATAGGATACGCCCCTGAAAAAATAGTATATTCATTGTCAGCTATCAAGCAAAGCAAAGCTTCTTAACGTATATAGTTATGATTTTTGTAAGTTACAAAATGAGTTTAATGACTCAATTTGAAAAAAACACTATTCCAACCGAGACATAGTTGTAAGACATACAAGGAAAGGACTTTTGTCAATTTAACAAATCACAACCATCTTGACAATGGATTAGATCTCGCCCTCTACCAACAACGGCAAAAACAATATCATATGTAACCCATAATCCAACACTCACAGTGTATAAGCCTTAAATGGTTGACAATAACTTTCATAACCTAAACAAGTGGGTGTACAGCTCACTAGAATCATCCTACACCAAGTTATCCTGCGAGAAGGAAAGCCACACCCACGGCGTAGACGAATACTTTGATCATTTTATATCGAAATGGAAAGTCGGACCTACAGAATTTTTGAAGGAAAACAAACAACTTGAACCCTTCGACAATAAGCGACGCTTACAAAATAAGTAAGAAAGTTAACATGTACGCTAAAATCATTTTTTGAAATAAAAATCCTCTGTTATTAGTGTTTTTACTAGGTCATACGAAAACTCAATGCCCC
Organism: Acanthaster planci; assembly: GCF_054643075.1. Lineage (NCBI taxonomy): Eukaryota > Metazoa > Echinodermata > Asteroidea > Valvatida > Acanthasteridae > Acanthaster > Acanthaster planci. Next base: position 8,307,449 of record NC_141781.1, read on the forward strand.
ACGAACTTGGGGGAATTGTCACTGCCCTACCACAGGGCCACTCGTTACAAAGACCTCAAAATCAAAAATTGAAAACGAAAGCTCTCTTGGGATTAAAGAGACTGAGAGAGCGCTGGAGTACATCGTGTGATATTCAAAACCAATGGTTAGAATGGTCACTCAATTAACTTCTGCGTAAGTCCGGTCATTATGATGCATCCACAAAAACCTTGTAGGTCCCCAGAGAAGTACACTCCAATTAATGGATTCGCTGTCCTCTAATATGTTTGGTTTACCTTGACACTAACGTAGCTTGAGATTAGTTCAGAGCTTCTCACGCCCAAATTTCCACCTCCTCGTTGGAGTGAAGGTCAATTTGAAAAGTAATCACCGGGCACAATTTACTGCACGATGGCGCAAGGGCATATTAAAAGCATCCATTAACTTGGTTATTTGACGCTGTTGCCAAAGCGACAAATGGTTGAAGTTGTTTGCTGCCCACGATTTTCCTGGGCAGATAAGACCACAAATGAGGGTGTACTGAACTTCTCTAAAGCCTTTTCCGTTAAAAGCTGAGCGCGTCTGGTGTCCCCATCAGGAAAATGGTGAACCATCTGGGAACGGCGTGACATCACACGGGCGTTAGGACAACCTTTCAATAGTTCGTGTTTTGATTTAAAAATTTCACTGGAACAGTCTGGAATGAGGTAAGAGATATTTTTGTTCGGTTAGGTTTTGTTATATCAGGTTCATGAGATGGAAAACAGAAAAAGGCCCGACCTTGACAATTTGAGAAATCCTGCAGGAATTTTGAAGTAATTACAGTGCCACAGGATCGTTTAGAACATCGATTTGACAGAAATGTTTTACTCAGTAAATCAGACTATTACCCGCAACCTGCAACTTTTAAGGCTGTCGGACATGCAGATTTAGTGCAGAGCACCACTTTTCATCTGCGAAAACAAATTATGCAGAGATGATTGTCGATTTGAAAGACTTAAAAGTTGACAGAGACACGTTAAACAGCGATAGCAGAGGTACACCATTTTAATGTGCGAGGAGGGGATGTTCCGTGATGCTGTTTACATAATAGAGCTATTTTATTTATACATATAGCTATGAATAACCCAGAAACTTGCAAATACTTGTCTACATGTCTCATTAGCTTCGCTTTTGCAGTTTGAAACAATTACAAATGTAAGCATTCTAATGTTTTTACATCATCATGGCCATCATCAGGTACAAACAAGCGGTATACGTGCTAAGTAGCAAGATGCTTCTAGATTAATGTTTTAGCTCATTTACAAAAGGACAAGAAAAATTTTCTGCTTTGATACAAATCCCGCTTAATTCACTTCTGTTTTCAATCGAAACTTGACTGAAATCTCATAACGTAATTGTGTTCAGATGAGGGCTTCTAAGTATTGGAAAAGTTTAAGATATTCAACTCGCCCATAATTGCTTTAAGAAACCTCAGATTACTTAAAATTGTCCGCTTACTTCGAGTTACCCCGAAATGAATTTTAAAAAGTCCATAACTCTTTGTTGCAACTTCTTCGTTGAGTGGATTACGATTATACTTATTGATAATTCTGAAAGATATCGTAATCAATTCGATTTAAAAATCTCAGTCAAAATGACTCTGCAATGTTTCGTCGGTAGACTTGAATCAAAATTACCCAGGTTTGTCTTCCAAATGTGTTCCATCAGAATATCATGCCTCTCACACACGTAGAAACCTTTTTCCGACAGCGGTTCTGATGCATTTTTTTTGTTGGTTAATGTTCTTCCTCACGGGAGGAAGATCTCAGTACCTACACAAAAGATTTGTTATTTTTCTCTCAAATCAATCGTCTTTTCCTTCCATCTCTATTTTCATCTGTCATCTCAAGGTATTTGTTTAAAGATGTCGATTTGCCAAGTGTCTCTAAGGTTTAATGATTTGTCTTGTACTAAATTACTGTAGGGACAAAGCTTCCTAAATTATGTATGATTATTGAAACTTTATGACTTCTTCGTGCTTTTTTGTTGCGTCATAAAGATTTTTCCTTGTAAAAAAGTAGTGTGTTCGAATTAAACTAAGAGCTTTAGTTCACAATTTTTATATGATCCTGTAAACCATTTCGAAACATTTAAAATCTCAAGTAAAAGAAATTACTTGAAATAAAGGGGTGGCGATTTGTTCTCAGCGGAATTGACCTAAATCATTAGGAACGTTTCCCCGAAACAGAACCATGATACCGATATCCCAACTTCGCATTGTGAAGTTTGCAGTCAATCTACGTGTCCTGCACCCAGTTTATAATTATGATAAAAAGCCTTTTCTTCTTAGGAATAACAGCCAAGTTACATATCACGGTGCATGGGGTGCCCCTCCCATCCCCAAGAAGCCCCCAGTACTTCCATCCTGGGAAGAGGCCTGTCAGCCAGCAGCCAAACGCAAACGCACGCTGGGTGACATCCTGCAGGACTTCGCGGAGAACACCACCGCCCACGGTGTACCGACCATCGCCCGCTCCAAGCGTACCGTGACCAAAGTCTTCTGGCTGGCCGTGTTCCTAGCAATGCTCACCGTCTTCTGCTGGCAGGGCATCACGGTTCTGGTCGACTACCTCGGCTTTCCCTCGACAACCAAGGTGAAGCTGGTCACCAACCCTGAGCTGACCTTCCCCTCGGTAACCATCTGCAACATGAACCGCTTGCGGCGGTCTCAGCTTGTCGGCAGCCGCTTCGAGGGGCTAATCCGCCTTGACGGTGGGCTGACCGATGACAGCGGACAGACCGACTATTCCTGGTTTTTCGACTGGGACTCCGCGTGGTACGAGCACTACATGGACACCTATGGAAACGCCAGCGGGGCAGGACAGGCTTCCACAGGATCTAACCTTGGCACAGGCGGACCTACTCTTCAGAGTGACTGGAGTGTGATGTATGGTGACGGAGGTGTGGATCCAGCAGGTATCTTCACTCAGGACGGAACGGACACATTTACCACTGCGGCATCGGATAACATGATGCAGGTCGAAACAACGATGGCCGCAATGACTGATTTCCCTGAAGCTCCATCCACTGTAGGAATAGCTTACACCGGACTCGCTGTATCAACAAAGTCCTCTTCCTCTGCTCAGGAAACCCCGACTGCCGATCACGGGACCTTGGATGAGGGGCTTTTTGAAGCAGGGACAGGTACTGGAATCGATGTAACCGCTTTGGACATGACCACCGCACATTCTCCACCCCAGACCAACACAGCAGTCTCCGATTCTAACGTGTCCCCAGGAAGCTCATCAGAAGAATACCCTGTTACTGACCAAAGCGCCACAAGTATGGGGATGCAAGCGACAACTGAAGAGGAAGGTATGATAACAACAGAGATACCTGAATCAGAGCCATTCGAGTCCCTAGCGTCTTCATCAACTGCTTTTGAACACGATGCCAGTCCGTCTACATTGACAATTGAGAGCGGTGAAACGACGACATCAAAAGAGTCGGATTCCAGCATTGTGTCTGTGACCACCCCTCAGTCCCAAGCCACAACAGGTGAAGACAGCGTCAGCCCGCCAGACGTGGTAAGTTTAGCTAGCTCTGCTTCATCTGAGGGCGTATGGTCCCCGAGCAGAGTGGCGTCATCAGGTGTAGGGAAGGGAACAACTGCAGCATCTGTGGACTTCAGCCCTTCTAACTTCCCCGTAACCAGTGCTCCAACATCAAGCACAGGCACAGAAAGCGAAGCACCGCCGGCAAGGACAACGGGCACCATTACTGGATCTGCAGCCACACAACAACTAGAGGAGAAAACCACCACAGCGGGAGGAGATTCACGGCGTAAGAAGCGCTCACTTCGCATCATCCGCGACACGTCTATGGACGATGGCATCAGGGGCATAATCGGTGAGTTCGGTTCCTGGGTCGACCAAGAGTGGAACAACGAGGAGGGCGGCGCCCAGTTCGATTTCCAATACGATCAGTACTTCAACTGGACGGGCGTGAACAGCGATGATGACTGGCAACAATTCTACGACCGCTCCACGTCCCCTGATTACAGCGACTTCCTCGACATCATCAACCCTACGCGTGAGGAGCTGAAAACGCTCGGTCACCAAGCCAAGGACACCATTCTGCAGTGCACGTTTGATAAGAAACTCTGCAGCTTCAAGTAAGTGCGTATATCCAGAGAATCGGTAACAATTTAGAGTTTGGAGATTACCCCTCCACACGCACACACACAGACTGCTCCATAATCGTTTTGTTGTCCAATGATTTTCGTATCCCCACTGTTGTCATAATTGGAGTTAACTGCATGGTTTCAGATGGCTTTCTGGGCGATTTGTTTTAATTTCAACAATGTTCTTGCCTTTGTGTTTACTAATGTTCCTTTCTGCATAACGAGAGCTAACAATGGAACGTACCTTGTTTTTGTAGAGACTTCCACCAGTTTCAGAACAAGGAATACGGCAACTGCTTTACTTTCAACCACGAGGAAGAACTCCAAGCGACAAAAACCACCAAGAACTCCGGAGCACAATATGGTAAGTAAAAAAAGTCAGTTTGGTCAGTTTTCTTTGTCTAATTGATGAATCGATAACTCAGACACGAGTTGTATTCAAAGACAGTTTGCGATAGGGAACTTCGGAACGAGAGCCGTCTTGCGTTTAAAATGTTCCCACAGTCCATAGTATGTTTGTAATCTAGAATCCATGTTGTCTTTACTTATTGAGGCGCAGTGTAGCTTGAAAACAACACAAACTCCTAGTCATAATAAAATGTTTAGTATTCACAGATCAGAATAGGAAAAATAGCCTTTTTAAATTCAGGAGAAAAAAAGGAAGAGTTCTCATCCTGTTCACTGATCGTCAGGTTCACCTCCCTTCTGGAGTCACTACATGTACCGTACTTTACCTACAGGACTTCACCTGACGCTGTTCTTGGAGATGCCCGAATACGTGGGAATCCTGTCCCCAGAGGCCGGGATCAGGGTGTCCATCCATTCCCAGACTACCCCGCCTTTCCCAGAAGATGACGGCATTACTGCCTCGCCGGGCATGGCCACCAATATCGGTCTTCGGCAGGTTTGCGAACTCCCTTCGTAACCATGTCACTATACGTATCATCTAGTGCAGTGTTCTATGAAATTCATGTTAAAGAATTGTTTAAAATGTCAGCAATAAAATATAATATTTCGGAGAGTAACTTGAAGGGTGTTTTGTCGTTCCACTAAGAAAATAGTCATTCAGAAAAAAAGTACTATACTTCAATATCTTAAATGTCAGTGGACTTTGAGAAGTGATATTTAATCCTCTTTGAACGTAGATTGTATAGGCAGTGGCATAATACACTTCTTGGGGCCAGGGGGACGATGAAAATACAAATGTTAGCGAAAACATTTGTTCAATTTCTGATCCTCAGCCCCGCAAGGATTTCACTTTCAATCCCCAAACAGGTGGAAGGAGGAGAAACCTTTGCTACATGTCTTCAAGGGGCAAAAGCCTGCTCATACGCTACTGTAGGTTAGCATTTGCCCACCCGCTTCCAAGTTCCACCCACGGAAATTGTCAAATTGTATGAAAAAAGGTGCATGGACATCAAATTATTGGGCGCTCATAGCAAGGGAGGTTTGACCCTCGTGTCATTTCAGTGTTGGACTAGTTTGGTTTGACGAATCCCTTGATCAGTGGATGTCTTGACAATTATTGCCCACCTCCAGATAAGTTACTGGGTGTAATATCAAGACATAAAGGGAAATGTATAAGTAATAGGCTCTCCCAGAAAGGTCTACGGAATACAAGATGCAGACTGAAATTCCATTTTTCCTGCAGGTGTATCTCGAGCGTCTAGGCAAACCCTACAATACTGAAGATTGCCAGCCCTACACGGCGACCACCTACTCCAGGAAATCCTGCCTTAAAGAGTGCGTGCAGGAGGAGATGTTTAAACGGTGCCGCTGCGTATCAGATATACTGTTGGGGAACAAGACTAAATGTAGCTTCCTAAATGCCTGGCAACGTAAGTTTGGAACCCTCAAAAGTTATCAAGTTTTTCCTCGGTGTTATTTCCTGTTAATAGCAGTTACTTTCAGATTTTCAGAAAAGCACCAAGGAAAAGGTGTGATTTTCAAGTATCATTAATAGTTTGATGAACAGTTAAACCTGTGTGAGAGGGTTCCTGGGACAAGTTAGGTACCCAAAGAATATGTAACGAATAATTAGACAAAGTACTCTTCAAAACTGTAAAGAAAGAAAAACTGAAATGGGTTGGTGGCACTCAGCTTGCTGTTATGATGCTTGTTGCGTTCTAAATATTTTCTTGAAAAGTGTTCACCACTTCCCAGGTTGTATCGTGGTATTGGGGTGTGATCCCTGGCTACATGGTGTTTCAAGTTTAATGGCTTCTGGCTAGCGCCCCCCGAACAGAGACATTGACAAATGGGAACAGCTACTAACGTAGGGCTGGATAGCTCAGTTGGTAGAGCACTGGTACGGTATTCCAGAGGTTGCAGGTTTAAGTCCCGCGCCAGTCAATTTCTTTGTTCATCTTTATATTTTCTTGAAAAAAAGAGGACGCCACATGGAAGCTTGAACCAAGCTATCTTGTTGAAGAAAAAATTACACATAAACGCAAATTGTTTAATCGGTCAGGCTGACGTCATTTAAGTTTAGAGGGTTCATATTCGAACTTTGCTCACCTACAGAGAAATGCAAACAGCTTGTGGAGTATCTGGGCGAGGAGAAGAAATTGAATTGCGATTGCCCCATTGCTTGCAAGTGAGTATTGTTTTCTTTGGGGAAGGGGGTAAAATGTTTTTAATTTTTTAAAGAATGAAACTAAAAGCTAAAACAAACTTGAACATTAAGAATTTTCGATTAATTCCTCACACTTCACAATCCGTGGAAGCATGCACATCTGGCAATTGTTATGACGGAATAAATAAGGCGCCAACAAAATTGACAGTTCCTCGTGAGCAAAAACTTCCAAACACTCTGATTTGCACATTGCTCGCGGTATTTTATGCTCCAATATTGTAAGAGAAATTTTAATCTTCTTTCAGGTTACTACACTGCAAAAACTGTGGTGTTAAAATCAACACCGTGTCGTGTTATCGGATGACAACACCACAGGGTGTTGCTTTAACACCGCAGGTGTTACTTTGCACACCTTTAAGTGTAACAATGTACTGCAGGGTGTTAAAGTAACACCAAATGACACCAAACTTTTTTAACACCGGTGAAAAGAATTGGTGTAGTCCTCTGATAACACAGGGGGTGTTGTTTTGGCAGTGTATCTTCCCCCAGGAGGTTTAGGTCCAGCGTTTTGAAATTCACATACGCAGCGCGGTGTGAACTCTCAACTGCATGGCTTGTTACGAAGGCTATTGCTTATGCGACAGACCAACTCAGCCACACGTTAAAAGAGGTTATCATAACAGTATTTTTGTTCTTTGTAATTGATTTCCCCATTTGATCATCATTCTTCCTGATATGAATCAGCGAGACGACCTACACCAAGGCTGTGTCTTCATCATACTGGCCCTCCGAAAGATACGAGGTAAGTTTACCCTGGCGTGAAGGGGAAAGACATCTCTAAATCGTTTTGTCGCCCCTTTTGGATGGATTTCACCTTTTCACTAACTAAACTTCCTGTTCTGTCTTCCATCATTTAAGGGTTATTCAAACACTGCTAGGTTGTTCACTGATATTATATAAACTTAAGCGTGATACAATTCATTCAGCAACACAGATAAAATATTCAGTAACGTTCATGATATAAACTCTTTGTTCTTAAATTTCATATTTGCACGTAGCCAACTATTTTCCCCCTACAAACCAGAATGGAATGCTTTGTCTCTTTGGATCTTTACATAAATCCTTCAGCGTCAGAAACAAATCTCCCGTGGAAGTCGCTTTCACATTTCCCTTCAGACAGAATCGTTACTCAATTTGTCGTATTATCTCCTGAGGATCTCACAGATTACTTTGTCTTGTCACTCCGCGCAGGAACATCTCCAGAGACGTTTGAATGAAAACCCGAACAGTGCGTTCGCAGCCAGGATGGCGACTAGCGAGGAGAGAACGAGGTGAGTCTTGTAAATAACTGGCCGGTAAAACTGTGGAAGACGGACCAAAGTGTGACGAGACCGGTGGATTCCAATCTCTAATTGACATGATCTCAAAAATGGAGGATTGAAAGATCTTTTGAGCTTAATGGTACTATGAAATCCGTTCTCGGGTCATTCCTGTTTACACTTATTCTTTCTCTAGTAAAAACCTTGTTCGACTCAGGGTTTACTTTGAGGAACTGAACTACCAGTCTATCTTGGAGTCACCATTGTACACGGTGAGTTAAACTGCTTTTACCTTAATGATGTGCACCAACTGTTACGGAGAATTTAAGTGGCATGCTTTAAGTGGTATGTGTGTTAAAATTAGATTTCACGTTCCTCAAAAGTACATTCGAGATAAATACTTTGAAATGAATCCAGTGACTACCTGAAAACACCCATCAAAATGTCACATTACTCGATGAATAATTCGAAATAGCACTTATAAACTTACTATTTTGATTTCTTCCGAAGTTCCCAAACCTCTTGGGTAATGTCGGCGGTTTGCTGGGCCTGTACATCGGGGTGTCCTTCCTGACTCTGGCCGAGGTCATCGCCTTGATTTTCCACATCATAAAACACGTCTGCCGGAAAACAATCTGCTTTAAGAAGGTATCACCGACGCCCGCAGTGGCCTAAAAACAAAGAGAATTCCCGATGGCGCCTTTGAGGGGGCACTGAGATCTAGCGAATCCCCTGCTTTGTTTATAACCAATGCTCACAATCATGGCACCTCCCAAGTTGGCTTTAATACCTGTAGCTGGCTTCTTCATATAGCACATCATATAAGCATGCTGCAGCACATTAGATAATGGACCAAACACTTTTCTGGGACATTTTTGTGGAAAAACGGTTGGTGATTTTGAAATCACTCACACGAATCGTCATTAGCCGATACATGATGCATAGTTACGTAAAGTGTGAAAGCACCACACGTAATATCAGTCGGGGATGAAGGCCCTAACCAGAATAGTTTTTAGTTATCAGGAATCACGATTTTCATCAGCCGAACTGTAGTGAGTCAGTGATAGTGAAGATTAATTCCGTGACCGTTTAAGCTTTTACGTGAAATATCTTTTGGGTAGTAAGACAAAAATATTTATAGTACATTAATATTTTTGATGTTTAGCTATGCTTCGTTGTAACTACGACCTTTAACAAATCCATTAGGGTTGAGACTCAGGAACTAGTTTCATTTGTTAATGTTCTGTCTGAAATTCGTCGTGAGTTGAAAGGAATGGGAAATCGGATATCAGAAATGACTTCTTCCGAATAAGAAGCACCAGGAGGGTAACGGGCGCCGCTAGAAAAGGGGAGGGCGTAAAGGAATGTAACACCCTCGTTACTCGGTTTCGTCGACAAAATCACGGTGTCGTCTGCAAGAATGGAAAAGGAAGGAGCCAGAAAGGGGAGGAGGTTACGCAAGTCTGAGATCAGGCAATTAGACCACCATTACACTTATGAAATTTGCTGATTGTCGTCGTTATGTTCCATGATGACACCCCATTTAGGTAGAATAATGAGCTAATGCTTATTGTTATAACATTTATTTACTTTACTTTCCTTTTTATGAAACCTGTGAAAAAAATGATTACTTAAAAACGGTAAAGAAAGAGGATGTCAGAAAGAAATGATAATGGAGCTATTGAATTTTTCTCGGGCAAATCAAAGTCTTAGACATTTTGCACATTTATTAGAATATGTATGTAGTGACCTGTACTTTGTAGTTCTAATTTATCGCATGGAAAACTATTTATCTAATTAATTATGCAGCCCGAAAACCACTCTACACTTTCCATGACATAAGCCTGAACATCCACCATAACAAACAGTCCTTTTGGAATCACGATTTATGTCCCAATTAAGGTTATACCCCTTAATTGACATTCAATTATAAATTAACTAATTGTAAACATTGTTTTGCTAGTGTTCCATGGGAAGTTCCAATGTGTTACCTTAGTTTGGGTTTGGAATGATCCGCATTTACACTTTTTATGAATGGCGGAGCAATATGTCCGGGATCCTCGCTTTGAACAGTGCCTTATGGCTAGCTAGCTAGCTGTGGGCGTTGGTCGTTCGAGAACTTTCTCGGGTACGGGTGCGGCCATTTCGCTGCTGATCGAGCAACGCCCAGGTAAGAAAGTTTTGCTCCAAAATTCTTCACTTTCTGTACTTTTTGTGGTTAAGTACCCTCACAGGGCTTATCATCATCATAACCGCTGATCATTATAGAGCATGTCAGTTGATCTTATACATAAGGATAGTGGAATTTTGATTCACTTTTTGAGTGGTTTTATGATCATATTGTTGGGGGTCTTCTGCGATAGATTGCTGTGTGGCATACGTTATACACATGTATATGTATACACACAAAGCACGTTACGTTACATTTACGTTGGACGTGGTGTGCGCTGTAGGCCTCGTGTGTGCAACACCGCGCTGTGTATGGAGCTTGGGGCTGTGTACGACTCGCATCGGTGGGTCGCGCGGCCATTGCTTTTCATAGTGTGCTTACTTACAAGATGGGGTACGCTGTCTATATTTTATGCGGTGTGCATTCTATACAAGTATTCATACTGAAGTTTTATAATCCCTGTAGTTACGAATATTATTTATCATGCCACTTTTGTGAATTATGTTTACATTAGCTCAAGCTTTTGGGGAACTTGCCTGCCACAGGGTTCCTGCACCACTTAGGCTACATCACTGCTAAGCCACCACACCAGGGTAATTATTTACCACAAAGTGTTGATACAATGTTTCAACTTGACATTTTTACAACACTGTGTACACTAGATGTATAAGTGTATTAAATGTGTTGTATTTTTGTATACAATAAATATCTTTGGTTGTAACCACTTATGCAACAATTTTGCATACAGGGAAATGTTTACCGAGAGAAGCTGATGAGATGAAAGCCACAAATAATAATTAAATCAATCAATCAATTAAATCAGCGTCCGGTTTCCGACTGAATTCTTTGGGGGAATCAGTCAAGGGAGAGTGCCTCATCCTCTATCACTAGAGGATGGACCTACCACCCCACTACCAGGGACGGCCTAAAATCCCACGTCCGGTCACATGTACGTAGACCAATGAGGATAGTAAATTAGAAAATAATTTTTATAATCAATTATAGGCTTCATTCGAACCAAAGGGTCTAACCACTGATGTGACGAACACAACGGAAGGCTCACCGACCATTCATGCCACCATGGGCGTAAATCCTGGGGAGGGGGCGTTATACGTCCCCCCACTTTCTGAAGTGGGGATGGGCTATTGAATCATCCCCACACATACAGATTTTGTGGTAAGCAAAAAATTAAAGCGGATTGCGACGAATTTTCAGACATTCGACGACTAAAATGCATTCACTAATATCACTCAAAAAGAAAAAACAATTTTAAAACATAAATATGCCATTCTGAATTCATAATACAGATGTACATCAATATCATGACCATTAACTATATATAGCCAAATGATGTCACCCCCCCTCGCTTTTAAAATTTTGATGGTGGCCAAGTCATCCCCCACCTTTCTCCATTCTCCCACCCATTTCTGGCACAGATTTATACTACACTACGCAGTGTAATGAAGGGGAGAGGCATTTTCAAACAAGGAACTTCAGCTTGCGTTAAGGTGTGTGTTAATGGCTATTTTAATTAAAATGGCTACTTTTCTGGGCAGGGACATTTTCTTCATTTTAGGGGCGGTCTGCTTCTGGTGCAAATTTCTCAAAAATTCATTTGTCCACCCCTCGAAAATTGAAAGGAAAATGAAATGAGAACATGTCGATCATCGTATTTCTCTGCAGCCTGGACACCTGTGTGAGTTGTGAGTACTTTTCAAATAATTGCCAAGTGTGGGGATTTTCATTGCTGTCTGTGGGAATTTACTTGTAGCGGCGCACCCTTGACGCGGAGCACGCTGAGTACGCGCAACGATTCTAGTCTAGAATAATTGTGTGGTCTTTGCGTGCTCGCCGAACGCGTGTTAGAACCCGGTTGGGAAACTTAGTACCCCCGTCTTTCTTTCGCCGCCGAGGGTGCACTTCGGCGCAGGGCGGATAACGCTTCAGTCACTCAGTTTTTACACAGCAACATTCTGTGCAGTAAGTTGAATGACTTTGTTATCTCCTTATTCAATTAACATGAACAACAAAAAACACTATCTCTGAGATGGCCGAGTGGTTAAGCTCGCGGTTATCAGATCGTTAGACGGTGGGTTCGAATCCCAGCAGTGACTTTTTTATTTTCCCGACGCTTGCTGTCAGTAGCTATAAGAGACTCCAATTCACCCCGTCAAATACCAGCAGTACCTTAGCCTAACGGGTAAGCTCTGCGGCTGGCACTGTCCGCGAAGTCCAGGTGAGCGCCTTAGTACAGGTTCGAGACGTTATGGCCCACTCGGCGGCCAGGGCTTAGGGGCTTGTCTCGTTTCCTCCCTTGCATGGTCGCTCGAACCCTTTTGGGGGTTAAATGGATGGGCAGGGAGGAAGTGCGTTGGGCCGGGAACTCCGAGATCCCAGAAGAGTCCTATATGGAAGCCGGTAACTGCGATTCCTTGCGAATTTCAGGAGTCCGTGCGCCTGAATGCTTGGTCAACACCGCATAACTTTTGCATTTTTCCCTCACCACATTTTTTTTTTCATGTTTCCTGGGCGCAGAACCCACAAGGCAGTTTTCTAGGTTTGAATAGAGTGAGCAACAGGATTGATGCTGATTTAGTTTCATTCATTTTTTTCAATTTTCCACGGTGAAACTGATCCCGACCGTGTTGGGTCCATTTCTTCTCAGTGATCTCAGTATAAAAGCTGTCCGGCGTATAATGTTTATTATTGGTGAGTCAATAGTAAGAGATCCAGGAGTGGCACAGTCGGGCGGCACTCGCCTTCCCATTTTATTGATGGAAATACATTTTCATTCGTTATAACAACAAATTTCGTTTGCTTTTAACCGCAGAGTATTTTGATTATTTTTCAAGAAAAATTCTCTCAAAAAAGACGTCCCATATCTTCTTGGGTTACCCCCAAAAGTTGCAACAAATGCGTTGCATCTGCCGCTCCTTTTCTTGTGAAAGGTTGATCCATCACTTACCCTAGTCAGACAGGTCTGCCTTAAAAATACAAGCAGGAAAATAGTGAAATAAACTCGAAAGAAATTAACAATCCCAGTTGCTGGAATTTCAACCACAAAAACCGACATCGAGATTGCAATGGATGTCCAATCAGTATAAGCTTTTGGTTTTACCCCATTGTCGCGCCTGAAAAGGCGCTTAGGCGATCCTGCCCCCCCCCAAAGGTAACTCACACTATACTTAAGTTTGATCGGGCTGACTGAAACTGAATGTTGTCATTTGAATTAATCCGTGCCTCATTGGCCATCAGTTTAATATCGGAACTCGGAGTTACAAAAATGGCATAGTCCAGTAGCTCCCTTTTCAAACTCAATACTTCCCAAATGTACCTGTTATTTCAAACAGCTTTGATGAAGGCATAAAACCAGACCCCTCCTTCCAAAAAAGTAATTCGACAAACATGACTGACATAGAAGAAAATGTCAAAGTGATCATAATCTTACAAAACATGCAGTTTTACTAGCTAGTTCCTGAGTGTCACACACACAAAGACGGTACACGTAGGTAATATGTGTTACACCCCAGGTGACCGGTACAAGTCACCGTGAGGGTGCACATTAAAATTATGACTCCAAACTGTAAAAGAAGGAAACAGGTAGACACTTGTAGGGCATGTGTTGGGGTCGATGTTACTTCGACAAAGCATGGAGTCAGAGTGTAAACTTAAATACATTATCTGTTACTTACTACTAATAAATCTAATCCTTGAGATTACCAAAAATCGATACTACGCACACCGTGGTCCCAGTATCGAACATTCAGTATCGATTCCTCAGTATCGATTCTTTACACGAAACTATAACTGTCCACACTATAACAAGAAACATGAACACCTTAGGTTCCAATCCAAATCTATCAGTTGGTCAATTAGGCTACAGCATGCTCTGTACTGGATTCGCATTTTGACCTGTTACACTCCACTCAATTAGCATGGCCAAAGGGCCTAATTCAGGCAGTATCTACCACACGCCTGAAAGAGTTTGCTGATACAAATACGCAATGAATTCACTCCCCAGTGGGCCTAGTTATTAAAAGTTAGAAAAATCAAAGTGCGGGTTTAGGCGAGCCCTGATTCACTTCATGTCCTTGCGTGTTGCATAATGTCGTAGTGGTAAGAAATCTTCATGCCACATGATACATGCCTAACTTGCCAAGAAGTAATTACTGACCCGTCAAAGACTCATCCTAGTTGCCATTACATAAAAATCTAAACAATATAAATCACTTGTCTACTTATTAAGGACCTCATAGATTGGCATGAAAAGAAAGAAGAGCATTACATACCTGTAAAAGAAGGAAACAGGTAGACACTTGTAGGGCATGTGTTGGGGTCGATGTTACTTCGACAAAGCATGGAGTCAGAGTGACTCAGAACAAAGACTCCACACATGGCCCACATGTGACCACACTGCCTTCCAGGAAGCATTACATAACACCGTGCTACTTCCTCTCTACAGCCGTTTCCTGTCCATCACCACTCCTACACTGAACAGTTGTAGGATTCCACTGTACTAGCAGCAAGCACAACCATAAAAAATGGGGGGGGGCATGTTCTTGAGATAAACAATGTGTACCTATTTCAGGCCCCTACACTCGCCCTTGAGATAAACAATGTGTTCAGGCCCCTACACTCGCCCCTGAAAAAGTAAATGTTGTCCTCAACATTTCCGAACAACTAATAAAAACATAAATTACTTAGTGTCTGAAATGACTGTGGAGTTATTAGCTGGGTTTAGTGTCACTCATCACTATGCTGGGTACGGTGAAGCTAGGTACGGTGACGCTGGGTACAGTGACGCTGGGTGCGGTGGTGTTGGGTACCACTGTTGCCATGGCAGCACCTGCATCTGTGGCCCGAGTTGCATCACTGGGGTGTTCCAGTGCCCAGGGGTCGGAGGCCACCAAGTGGACGGCGGTCGTTGTAGTGTCGTAGCATGCAATCCGTACATCGGTAAGCTGTTTGTTTGCACGGCCCTCACTGAACCTTGATCCTGGCAAGGCTCACCAAGCTGCTGAAAAGCAAGTCGCTGTGGTGGGTGGCGCTGTCGCATGGGGTAGCGTCTTTCGTCCCTGGCGAGGCATGGATCATCTCCAGGTGCGTCGCTGGAAGGTCGATCAGTCTCCTCTTGGAAATCTTGTCGGGCAGGTTCAGCCGTCATAGGTGACCGGTCATGTACTCCTGGTTCGTGGGTAGTGACTGGTGCAGAAATGGTATCTGGTTCGGCAGCAGTTACATGCTCCGGAACGGTAGCTGGCGGTGACATTGCGGACGATGTTTCAACTGGTCCAGTCACCATCAGTCGAGGGGCAGATGTAGCAGTTCCCTCCGTCTGTTGCTCGCTGGCTGGGATGAACTCCTGTGCATCCTGGTTCAACCCTGAGGGAGTTCCGCGGACAAGCTCTGGTTTTGCGACATGCCATCCAATGTGACTTGTTTGTTTTGTGCGCCTCGGAGCTGGGACTGGGGGTTTGGGGACTTCTCGGGGGGTGGTGTTCTGAATGGATACTATGGTATCATCTTCAGAACTGTCGGAGTCACTCGCATCCTCCCTCACACTCGGTGCTGGCTGGCGTCGGTTGGTAGAGCCTGGTGTGGTGGCACTGGACACTGTCCTTTCCACACTTGGCTTTTCGCTGGTCAAGAAGTCACAGGGCAGCAACAAGTTCCTGTGAAGAGTTCGTTTTCGTCCCCCGCCGCTCTCTGGGCGGAGTTCATAGACAGGGGAGTCCTCAGCTACTCGCTTCACAACAGTGTGAACTTCACGTTCCCAGTATGCGCGTAGTTTTCCAGGCCCACCATTTTCATTCAAGTTCCGCACCAGAACTCTGTCGCCAGGTTGGAGCACAGAACTGCATACCTTCTTGTCATAATAGTGCTTGCCTCGGCTGGAGGACCTCTCCGCATTTCTCCTTGCAGTCTCATAGGCATCTTCCATTTGTCTCCTCCACTGCCGACTGTAGTCGTGGGGGTCCTTTGCAGCCGTGCCTGTCCTTGGTAACCCAAAGGCTAGATCAATTGGGAGACGAGGGGGGCGTCCATACAGGAGGTAGAATGGCGAGAATCCTGTGCTCTCTGAACGTGTACAGTTGTAGGCGTGTACCACTTTGTTCACTGCATCTTTCCAGCGGCTCTTCTCCTTCTCAGGCAGAGTCCGAAGCATCCCCAAGAGCGTGCGGTTGAATCGCTCCACCTGGCCGTTCCCTTGGGGGTGGTATGGGGTGGTTCTCGACGGAGTGACACCGGACAGTTGCTGGAGCCGCTTGAACAGTTGATTCTCGAACTCCCTGCCTTGGTCATGATGCAGTCTGCTTGGGAACCCGAATCTGAGAACAAAGTCATTGAAAATCTTATCTGCCACCGTCTTGCCTGACTTGTTTGTTGTAGGGTACGCCTGGGCAAATCTGGTGAAATGGTCCATTACTACTAAAATGTACTCATATCCCCCAACACTTCGTTCCAGATGAAGGAAGTCAATAGACACCAGTTCAAATGGAGTGGTAGTGGCTATTGGCTGAAGAGGCTCTCGGGTTTGACGGCTCGGTTTCTTCTGTTGCAAACACCGACAAACACTGGTCACAAAGTGCTCAATGTCCCTTTGCATGCGAGGCCAATAGAATCGGTCGCGAGCGAGGTGAACCACACGTTCAACGCCAAGATGACCCATTTCCTTGTGTAATTCTTTGTAGACCACTGGGTGATATTTCTTTGGAAGGACCAATTGCAGCTTACCACCTGCCCTTCGATGGAGAATTCCGTCAGCATCCAGCTCGAGTTTGTCCCATTCTCGAAGAAGAGCACTAATGTTTCTGGATTTGCACTCTTGGCTCTGCTTATCCGGCCGACGGCCATTTTCCAGGGACTGTATGAGTTGTCTCATATCCTCCTCTTCTCTTTGCGCTACCTTGATTTCTGCTCTTGGAATCTCATTAAGGTTCGCCACATTATCATCGGGGCTTGAAGTAGACATGGTCAGTGCACCGACCCATGGGAAGCATCCAGAACTTTCTGCTCGAACGGCGTCAACAGTAGCACCGAGATGACGTGGGCTTATTTCACTGGTACACTGGGCTGTGTAGTCTTCGATATTGAGTGGCATACGGGAAAGAACATCGGCATCTGCATTGGACTTCCCTGGGCGGTACTTGATTGAAAAATTGAAGTCGGCCAATTCTGCTACCCAACGATGTCCAGTTGCATTAAGCTTGGCGGAAGTCAGAATGTAAGTCAGGGGATTATTGTCAGTGTACACTGTGAAGGAGGGAGCATAGTACAGATAGTCCCTGAACTTTTCAGTGATCGCCCACTTTAGGGCAAGAAACTCAAGTTTTCCAGAGTGCAGATTGTAATTCTTTTCTGCTGGTGTGAGCGTCCGCGACCCATAACCAATCACTCTCATCTTTCCATCTTGCCGCTGGTACAAGACTGCTCCTAATCCCTCGCTTGAAGCATCCGTGTGCAAAATGAAAGGTTGCTGGTGGTCTGGGAAACCCATCACAGGGGGGCTGGTGAGAAAGCTAAGCAACTGTTCCAACACTTTCTGGTGTGCTGCTTCCCATTCAATGGGTTGCCGTGACGACACCTGTACACTCTTTCTTGTCACAGGCTTCCTTCCTGACTTAGATGTTAGCTGTGTTGTACCATGGCTTGATGGGCCATTGACTTCTGGGCTTGGCTTCTTCAGCAGGTCATAGAGGGGCTTAGCGATCGTGGAAAAATTCTGAATATACTGTCGGTAATAGCCAAGAAGACCCAGAAGTTTTCTTAGCTCACCAACAGTGCTAGGTTTCTTTCCTCGTAGCGCCTCCACTGCCTCGACATCCGCAGGGTCCATCTTGTAGCCATCACTTCCGATGATCCTCCCCAAATACCTCACTTCCTTCTGGAACAATGAACATTTGCTTGGTTTCAATTTGACACCCTTCACCTGGAGCCGTCTGAGAACTTTGCGCACATTCTCAAGGTGTTCTTCAAAGGTTTTCCCATACACCAAGATGTCATCAAGGTACACCACCGCAATTTCGCCAACCAGTCCTTCAAGGCAGTTCTCCATACAGCGTTGAAAAACGGCGGGAGCATTGGTGAGACCGAAGGGGATCCTATTCCATTCATACAAACCCCACGGGGTGATGAAGGCTGTTTTTGGTTTGCTCTCTGTTGCCATGAAGCCCTGGTGGTATGCTTTACCCTGATCAAGTGTGGAAAACCATTGGTTTCCACCGAGACCGTCCAGGACATCTTGTATTCGTGGAATTGGTTGTCTATCAGGTATCGTCTTCTGGTTCAACTCCCTGTAATCGATGCAGAGGCGTAATGAGCCATCCTTCTTTCGTACGCATACTACAGGTGAAGAGTATGGGGATTCTGATTTCTCTATCCACCCACGGCTCAGCAGATCCCTTAAATACATCTTGACTTCACTGTAGAGTGGAGGGGGTACAGATGTATACGATTTCTGCACTGGCTCATCGTCTTTGAGGCGGATGTGCATGTTCAAATCTGTGATACATCCCATATCGCTGTCATCTTTAGAGAAAACACTGGCTTCTTCTCTCAACATCTGGGTGACTAGTTGTTGTTGGTGTGCTGCCAAATGGCTGATATCGACCGGAGGAACCCATGTGTCGCGGTTGTCTTGCGCTGTTACTGAGTTGACCTTTGGGGCAGGGCAGCTTGTTCGGACTGTTGTGGCTGACTCTATCAACTCTATAGTGCCCAGACTGGTTCGTCTCTTCAAAACGATATCAGTGTTGGCTAAATTAGCCACAGCAATGGACACACAGAAAACTCCTCTTCTTCTCTCTACCCTGACCATGCAAGGGTCAATTTGGAGGTCCTCATGGAGTGTACTGTTCATTGTTGGTTCAAACAGGGCGGTAGTTCCCTGAGTAACGCTGTCTGACTTCACCCGGCATGACACCATAATACAGCCCCTGGTCGGAATGTGGATATCTCTTTTTCCGACGACCACATTTCCCACTTCCTGTGGACCCTTCTGTTGAATGAGACTGGTAAGAGCTTTGATCTCTCCCTTACACATGGCCGGAAATGCCGCCTTGACAACATCAGTTGGTCGCGGAGTATCCCCCCGTGTGACTATTTCTTCAATGACATTATAGCCTATGATGGGTACCCCGTCAATGCCCCTTGTGACCAAGACGGGCACATTTATAGCGTGTGGCTGTCCGGTCGATAGCCTGAAGGAGACATCCACCCATCCGTCAAATGGGATATCAGTGCCGTTGGCTGCTGTCAGTCCCAGAGTGTCACCTCCTAGTAGCTCAGAAAGAGGTCTCAGTTTTTCTTGTGGCAGGTACATTGCATGCCATTCTGCTGGCAGGATGGAGACCTGGGCTCCCGTATCCCACAGTGCTTTGGTTCTTACGCCATTGATGAAACAGTTAACCAGACATCTCTCACCTACCAGTCGGCTGACGTGTGTCCGCGTCCTGGTGGCTATTGGAAAGACGTGGGACTTAAGGTTGGCGTGCTGGGCGGTTACTGGTCGTCCCTCGGCAGCAACCGCCGGCCGTTTCCCTGATAGTTCCATCTGCGCTGTCGACATCCACGGGCGTAATGTTCACTGGAGCCACAGATGAAACAGTGACTGCAGCCGTCTCCCCTTCCTTGTTCTTGGCAAGAGCTGCAACCTCGGTTTCGGACTCGGGTTGCACTTGTTGATCGATTGTACTGCCAACTACCGGGCATGCTGGGATTCAGAGCCTCTTGCAGACTCGCAAGTTGCTGTTTCATACTTGCAATCTCCGCGATTCCTGCCTTCAGCTCCGCCAGTTCTGTCATCAGGGTTCCCTCCTTTGGTTTTGGCTTCTTGCTTGGCCCCTCCTCGGCAGAGTTGTGCTCTACTGCTTTGACCGCGGCAGTCCGCTGGTGCCCTAGTTTTTCCCGACGTTCAGCTTCGTGGCTGTCCGCAACATTGACTTTCTCCAATAAGCACTCATCAGTGATGCTCTGGTCCTGTAAGAGGGGTCGAAGTTCACTCCTCACTGCATCGCTTCTCAGGCCAGTCAGCACAGCATGGAGGAACATACTCTGTACTAATTTGCTGTCATATGAGAGCCCCGAATCAGCTTCCTTGCTCGCGAACGTCACCTTCTGGCGCAGATCTAAGGCCTTGAGGAGAAAATTCTGCGCTGACTCCTTGTCCTGTTGGGCCACTCGGGACAGTTGGTGATAGAGCTCGGTGGCATTTTTCTCTTTGAAATGCGACCTCAGCACCCGCCGAAGGCTGGGAAGAGTCAACTCCGTCCTCCCCTCCAAATAGCTGCGCAGAGATGACCCTGGAACAACTGCCCTGATCACTGCCTCAACAACCTCGCTCTCAGGATAACCCTTCGTCAGGCCGCTTTCGATCTGGTGGGCAAGGCTTAAGAATGACAACCGGTCTCGTTGTCCTGGATCCCCTATCTGCCCTGCTATTTTGAACTCTCTGCGAGCTAGTGCCAACATGCTTGGTTTCGGTACCGTGGGCTTTGGTGGTTCTGGCTTTACTTCCGATTCCTTTGTCTCACTGGTCTGTTCTTGGAGCTCTGAGATGAATAACAAGATGCTTTCAAACAGAGCAAGACCTTCATCTTCTGTATCATGGATCTCATCTCCATGGAGGTGACGGTTTATGAGCCGGAGTAACTTCCGACCGTCAGCTGCTTCTCCACTGATGCCTTCCTGGCCTGGGATTTTCAGGTGCTGATAAACTCGAAGGAGTTCAGCAGGTCCCATTTCTGCAACTTGGCGGATGACCTGCTGAAACTTCACAAAGGCTGACCCCTCCATGGCGTCTGATGGGCTAATTGGTATTCCTGGGGCTGCAACCTGCCTTGCAGTATTACTGGCTCAGTCGGTCCCCCACTACTTGTGCCACTGGTCCCACACTCCTCGCTGTCTTGGTCCTGGCCTCCGCTCCCTTTCAACTTGACATCCGGCCAGGAACTGCTCGTCTGCTGATACTTTTCGTCGAGAAACTTGCTCCGTGGTTCATGGTCACTGGACAGGTGTTGGCGTTCCTTCCCCCTTAGATGGATTGAACACACCAATCCCTTCGTGGTCGCCAAATGTTACACCCCAGGTGACCGGTACAAGTCACCGTGAGGGTGCACATTAAAATTATGACTCCAAACTGTAAAAGAAGGAAACAGGTAGACACTTGTAGGGCATGTGTTGGGGTCGATGTTACTTCGACAAAGCATGGAGTCAGAGTGTAAACTTAAATACATTATCTGTTACTTACTACTAATAAATCTAATCCTTGAGATTACCAAAAATCGATACTACGCACACCGTGGTCCCAGTATCGAACATTCAGTATCGATTCCTCAGTATCGATTCTTTACACGAAACTATAACTGTCCACACTATAACAAGAAACATGAACACCTTAGGTTCCAATCCAAATCTATCAGTTGGTCAATTAGGCTACAGCATGCTCTGTACTGGATTCGCATTTTGACCTGTTACACTCCACTCAATTAGCATGGCCAAAGGGCCTAATTCAGGCAGTATCTACCACACGCCTGAAAGAGTTTGCTGATACAAATACGCAATGAATTCACTCCCCAGTGGGCCTAGTTATTAAAAGTTAGAAAAATCAAAGTGCGGGTTTAGGCGAGCCCTGATTCACTTCATGTCCTTGCGTGTTGCATAATGTCGTAGTGGTAAGAAATCTTCATGCCACATGATACATGCCTAACTTGCCAAGAAGTAATTACTGACCCGTCAAAGACTCATCCTAGTTGCCATTACATAAAAATCTAAACAATATAAATCACTTGTCTACTTATTAAGGACCTCATAGATTGGCATGAAAAGAAAGAAGAGCATTACATACCTGTAAAAGAAGGAAACAGGTAGACACTTGTAGGGCATGTGTTGGGGTCGATGTTACTTCGACAAAGCATGGAGTCAGAGTGACTCAGAACAAAGACTCCACACATGGCCCACATGTGACCACACTGCCTTCCAGGAAGCATTACATAACACCGTGCTACTTCCTCTCTACAGCCGTTTCCTGTCCATCACCACTCCTACACTGAACAGTTGTAGGATTCCACTGTACTAGCAGCAAGCACAACCATAAAAAATGGGGGGGGGGGCATGTTCTTGAGATAAACAATGTGTACCTATTTCAGGCCCCTACACTCGCCCTTGAGATAAACAATGTGTTCAGGCCCCTACATATGTAACCCCAAGCTTGAGGGCGCTCTTCCAAATTTACGTGGGAGAGGATGCGTTTCACCAAATGGTTGGATTTCTGCGCGCGCGCAAGCTCATTAATAATTTGTGATCCCTCGGGGTTTTCACAACAAGACATGCCATAACCAGGAGGGGTCACAGAAATTTTTCTATAAATCCCGAATTTCGGACTGGTAGCTTCCAGGTCGGGGTATTTCTTGTACACAAAGCCCCAAGAAATATTGAGGGCCTATTTTGGATAGAGGCGGGCGGCTAGCTTCAGAGCCGAGTGCATAGTTTGACTACTAGTTTGGGAGTGTCTTCGGGGAAAGGCGAATAAAAATCTTTTTTTCGCTGCTAACTCCCATAACATTTAAACGAAAAGTAATCTTCTGGCCACAATCTTGAATTTTCAGTGAAAAAAACGGAGGCCAACCTCTTGCCAAGAGTCAACAGGCGCGCCATATCGGTCTGATTTTGCGCTGTTTTCTGCGGGCTCGTATTTGGCGTAGTACTAGTGCAACCGTAAACGCATAGACCACCAGGTCCTATTCAATTAAACAACTTGAATCTCCGCTCCCCTCGGTTTTTTGTTTCACGATTTTCACGGATCACCGTCACACTGGACTGTAAAAAAGGGACTAATGGGAAAATGCAAGGATTAATACGAAGAACCACAATGGTGAAGGTCTACAATGTTGAAAACGAATTATAATATAACAGAAAAAGTGCTTGGTCAACCACATCTTTACAGAGAAAGAATTTGCCGTAAAAGAGGTACTCTTTACAGGACAGTGTGTCCGGAGAGCCATACACCACACATCAGATCACCACACAGCACGTGTTATTTTGCAGAACTATTGCGTTAATGATTGGGCTGTCATTTCATGCAAGTAAAGGAAACGAGAGACCCCCCCCCCATAAAAAAAGGCAAACATGGCGAGTCTTTCATATAACACTGTGAAAGAGTTGGGACATGTAGGCAGGTGTACCAAGTGGGACGTAACTTAAGTTTTAACTAGGTCCACTGCACATGCACTGCATGCTCATGGAGTTACGTGCATACGCGCAACTTCAACTGTCGACCAATGGGAGTCTGCAAATTCTGGCTCATCCGCGTGTATGACAAAGTTACTCAGGGTCCGGATAGACGTGGTCCGGGGACTTGCCCACATTGACTCGGGTTCATTTAAGAGAAGCTGTCAGGAGAGCCTTTAATATTGACGACCATTGTTTGTGTGAATGTGTACTTCTGCTTTTGCCACGTGATTTTTGTGTTTTTGATTCGTCTATAATATTTGGATGACTTTTGATCTATTTTACTGTACTTGTCAGGTTAATTCTCATCAGTTGGGACCGCAATGGAAATAAGTTCAATCATTTGAACTTTTTTGCGTCATCCCTACTATTTTTACTTTTGGAAATCGTTGAGTTTGCTTTTCTTTAATTGAGTTTCTGTAATAAGATGTTTTTGGAAATAGCGAATAAATCAACTCAACTCAAATCAAATACACTATTTCCCGCTCCGAGCAGGAATAAAAGGGGGCGTGTTTTGAAATGAAATGGACAGTCCTTTAGTACTCACGCACCGCATAGGTAGGCAGGTTTATGCGCCTTGAGGGTGCACCCTCGCTAAAAGGCCCTAAATATGTCCGCTGAGCTCGTTAATAAAAGTTATACACTGAAACTATTCTACATTAGAGAGTCCTGAGAGCCTTGAACTGAGGAATTGGAGAAATATGGCACTGAACCTCTGGCCCGGACTTTGGGCGTCAAATTATTTGGATGCAATCGGGTCCGAAAATGGCACTACACTATTTGGCCGTTTTGCAGAGGGATGGTGTTTAAAATGGCTACTTTTCTGGGCAGGGACATTTTCTTCATTTTAGGGGCGGTCTGCTTCTGGTGCAAATTTCTCAAAAATTCATTTGTCCACCCCTCGAAAATTGAAAGGAAAATGAAAGGGGAACATGTCGATCATCGTATTTATCTGCAGCCTGGACATCTGTCTGAATTGTGAGTACTTTTCAAATAATTGCCAAGTGTGGGGATTTTCATTGCTGTCTGTGGGAATTTACTTGTAGCGGCGCACCCTTGACGCGGAGCACGCTGAGTACGCGCAACGATTCTAGTCTAGAATAATTGTGTGGTCTTTGCGTGCTCGCCGAACGCGTGTTAGAACCCGGTTGGAAAACTTAGTACCCCCGTCTTTCTTTCGCCGCCGAGGGTGCACTTCGGCGCAGGGCGGATAACGCTTCAGTCACTCAGTATTTACACAGCAACATTCTGTGCAGTAAGTTGAATGACTTTGTTATCTCCTTATTCAATTAACATGAACAACAAAAAAACACTATCTCTGAGATGGCCGAGTGGTTAGGCTCGCGGTTATCAGATCGTTAGACGGTGGGTTCGAATCCCAGCAGTGACTTTTTTTATTTTCCCGACGCTTGCTGTCAGTAGCTATAAGAGACTCCAATTCACCCCGTCAAATACCAGCAGTACCTTAGCCTAACGGGTAAGCTCTGCGGCTGGCACTGTCCGCGAAGTCCAGGTGAGCGCCTTAGTACAGGTTCGAGACGTTATGGCCCACTCGGCGGCCAGGGCTTAGGGGCTTGTCTCGTTTCCTCCCTTGCATGGTCGCTCGAACCCTTTTGGGGGTTAAATGGATGGGCAGGGAGGAAGTGCGGTGGGCCGGGAACTCCGAGATCCCAGAAGAGTCCTATATGGAAGCCGGTAACTGCGATTCCTTGCGAATTTCAGGAGTCCGTGCGCCTGAATGCTTGGTCAACACCGCATAACTTTTGCATTTTTCCCTCACCACATTTTTTTTTCATGTTTCCTGGGCGCAGAACCCACAAGGCAGTTTTCTAGGTTTGAATAGAGTGAGCAACAGGACTGATGCTGATTTAGTTTCATTCATTTTTTTTCAATTTTCCACGGTGAAACTGATCCTGACCGTGTTGGGTCCATTTCTTCTCAGTGATCTCAGTATAAAAGCTGTCCGGCGTATAATGTTTATTATTGGTGATTCAATAGTAAGAGATCCAGGAGTGGCACAGTCGGGCGGCACTCGCCTTCCCATTTTATTGAAGGAAATACATTTTCATTCGTTATAACAACAAATTTCGTTCGCTTTCAACCGCAGAGTAATTTGATATTTTTCAAAAAAAATTCTCTCAAAAAAGACGTCCCATATCTTCTTGGGTTACCCCCAAAAAGTTGCAACAAATGCGTTGCATCTGCCGCTCCTTTTCTTGTGAAAGGTTGATCCGTCACTTACCCTAGTCAGACAGGTCTGCCCTAAAAATACAAGCAGGAAAATAATGAAATAAACTCGAAAGAAATTAACAATCCCAGTTGCTGGAATTTCAACCACAAAAACCGACATCGAGATTGCAATGGATGTCAATTCAGTATTAGCTTTTGGTTTTACCCCATTGTCGCGCCTGAAAAGGCGCTTAAGCGACCCTGCCCTCCCCCCAGGTAACTCACACTATACTTAAGTTTGATCGGGCTGACTGAAACTTAATGTTGTCATTTGAATTAATCCGTGCCTCATTGGCCATCAGTTTAATATCGGAACTCGGAGTTACAAAAATGGCATAGTCAAGTAGCTCCCTTTTCAAACTCAATACTTCCCAAATGTACCTGTTATTTCAAACAGCTTTGATGAGGGCATAAAACCCTCCTTCCCAAAAAGTAATTCGACAAACACGACTGACATAGAAGAAAATGTCAAAGTGATCATAATCTTACAAAACATGCAGTTTTACTGGCTAGTCCCTGAGTGTCACACACACAAAGACGGTACACGTAGGTAAAATGTAACCCCAACCTTGAGGGCGCTCTTCCAAATTTACGTGGGAGAGGATGCGTTTCACCAAATGGTTGGATTTCTGCGCGCGTGCGAGCTCATTAATAATTTGTGATCCCTCGGGGTTTTCACAATAAAACATGCCATAACCAGGAGGGGTCACAGAAATATATCTATAAATCCCGAATTTCGGACTGGTAGCTTCCAGGTCGGGATATTTCTTGTACACAAAGCCCCAAGAAATATTTAGGGCCTATTTTGGATAGAGGCGGGCGGCTAGCTTCAGAGTCGAGGGCATAGTTTTACTACTAGTTTGGGAGTGTCTTCGGGGAAAGGTGAATAAAAATCTTTTTTTCGCTGCTAACTTCCATAACATTGAAACGAAAAGTAATCTACTGGCCACAATCTTGAATTTTCAGTGAAAAAAAACGGAGGCCAACCTCCTCCCGAGGGTCAACAGGCGCGCCATATCGGTCTGATTTTGCGCTGTTTTCTGCGGGCTCGTATTTGGCGTAGTACTAGTGCAACCATAAACGCATAGACCACCAGGTCCTATTCAATTAAACAACTTGAATCTACGCTCCCCTCGGTTTTTTGTTTCACGATTTTCACGGATCACCGTCACACTGGACTGTAAAAGAGGGACTAATGGGAAAATGCAAGGATTAATACGAAGAACCACAATGGTGAAGGTCTACAATGTTGAAAACGAATTATAATATCACAGAAAAAGTGCTTGGTCAACCACATCTTTACAGAGAAAGAATTTGCCGTAAAAGAGGTACTCTTTACAGGACAGTGTGTCCGGAGAGCCATACACCACACATCAGATCACCACACAGCACGTGTTATTTTGCAGAACTATTGCGTTAATGATTGGGCTGTCATTTCATGCTAGTAAAGGAAACGAGAGACCCCCCCAAAAAAGACAACATGGCGATTCTTTCATATAACACCGTGAAAGAGTTGGGACATGTAGGCAGGTGTATCAAGTGGGACGTAACTTAAGTTTTAACTAGGTCCACTGCACATGCACTGCATGCTCATGGAGTTACGTGCATACGCGCAACTTCAACTATCGACCAATGGGAGTCTGCAAATTCTGGCTCATCCGCGTGTATGACAAAGTTACTCAGGGTCCGGATAGACGTGGTCCGGGGACTTTCCCATATTGACTCGGGTTCATTTAAGAGAAGCTGTCAGGAGAGCCTTTAATATTGACGACCATTGTTTGTGTGAATGTGTACTTCTGCTTTTGCCACGTGATTTTTGTGTTTTTGATTCGTCTATAATATTTGGATGATTTTTGATCTATTTTACTGTACTTGTCAGGTTAATTCTCATCAGTTGGGACCGCAATGGAAATAAGTTAAATTATTTGAACTTTTTTGCGTCATCCCTACTATTTTTACTTTTGGAAATCGTTGAGTTTGCTTTTCTTTAATTGAGTTTCTTTTCTGTAATAGGATGTTTTTGGAAATAGCGAATAACTCAACTCAAATCAAATACACTATTTCCCGCTCCGAGCAGGAATACAAAGGGGCGTGTTTTGAAATGAAATGGACAGTCCTTTAGTACTCACGCACCGCATAGGTAGGCAAGTTTATGCGCCTTGAGGGTGCACCCTCGCTAAAAGGCCCTAAATATATCCGTCGAGCTCGTTAATAAAAGTTATACACTGAAACTATTCTACATTAGAGAGTCCTGAGAGCCTTGAATTGAAGAATTGGAGAAATATGGCACTGAACCTCTGGCCCGGACGTTGGGCGTCAAATGATTTGGATGCAATCGGGTCCGAAAATGGCACTACACTATTTGGCCGTTTTGCAGAGGGATGGTGTTTAAAATGGCTACTTTTCTGGGCAGGGACATTTTCTTCATTTTAGGGGCGGTCTGCTTCTGGTGCAAATTTCTCAAAAATTCATTTGTCCACCCCCCGAAAATTGAAAGGAAAATGAAAGGGGAACATGTCGATCATCGTATTTCTCTGCAGCCTGGACACCTGTGTGAGTTGTGAGTACTTTTCAAATAATTGCCAAGTGTGGGGATTTTCATTGCTGTCTGTGGGAATTTACTTGTAGCGGCGCACCCTTGACGCGGAGCACGCTGAGTACGCGCAACGATTCTAGTCTAGAATAATTGTGTGGTTTTTGCGTGCTCGCCGAACGCGTGTTAGAACCCGGTTGGGAAACTTAGTACCCTCGCCTTTCTTTCGCCGCCGAGGGTGCACTTCGGCGCAGGGCGGATAACGCTTCAGTCACTCAGTATTTACACAGCAACATTCTGTGCAGTAAGTTGAATGACTTTGTTATCTCCTTATTCAATTAACATGAACAACAAAAAACACCATCTCTGAGATGGCTGAGTGGTTAAGCTCGCGGTTATCAGATCGTTGGACGGTGGGTTCGAATCCCAGCAGTGACTTTTTTTATTTTCCCGACGCTTGCTGTCAGTAGCTATAAGAGACTCCAATTCACCCCGTCAAATACCAGCAGTACCTTAGCCTAACGGGTAAGCTCTGCGGCTGGCACTGTCCGCGAAGTCCAGGTGAGCGCCTTAGTACAGGTTCGAGACGTTATGGCCCACTCGGCGGCCAGGGCTTAGGGGCTTGTCTCGTTTCCTCCCTTGCATGGTCGCTCGAACCCTTTTGGGGGTTAAATGGATGGGTAGGGAGGAAGTGCGATGGGACGGGAACTCCGAGATCCCAGAAGAGTCCTATATGGAAGCCGGTAACTGCGATTCCTTGCGAATTTCAGGAGTCCGTGCGCCTGAATGCTTGGTCAACACCGCATAACTTTTGCATTTTTCCCCCTCACCACAATTTCTTTTCATGTTTCCTCGGCGCAGAACCCACAAGGCAGTTTTTTAGGTTTGAATAGAGTGAGCAACAGGATTGATGCTGATTTAGTTTCATTCATTTTTTTCAATTTTCCACGGTGAAACTGATCCCGACCGTGTTGGGTCCATTTCTTCTCAGTGATCTCAGTATAAAAGCTGTCCGGCGTATAATGTTTATTATTGGTGAGTCAATAGTAAGAGATCCAGGAGTGGCACAGTCGGGCGGCACTCGCCTTCCCATTTTATTGATGGAAATACATTTTCATTCGTTATAACAACAAATTTCGTTCGCTTTCAACCGCAGAGTATTTTGATTATTTTTCAAGAAAAATTCTCTCAAAAAAGACTTTCCATATCTTCTTGGGTTACCCCCAAAAGTTGCAACAAATGCGTTGCATCTGCCGCTCCTTTTCTTGTGAAAGGTTGATCCATCACTTACCCTAGTCAGACAGGTCTGCCCTAAAAATACAAGCAGGAAAATAGTGAAATAAACTCGAAAGAAATTAACAATCCCAGTTGCTGGAATTTCAACCACAAAAACCGACATCGAGATTGCAATGGATGTCAAATCAGTATTAGCTTTTGGTTTTACCCCATTGTCGCGCCTGCGCTTAGGCGATCCTGCCCCCCTCAAAGGTAACTCACACTATACTTAAGTTTGATCGGGCTGACTGAAACTTAATGTTGTCATTTGAATTAATCCGTGCCTCATTGGCCATCAGTTTAATATCGGAACTCGGAGTTACAAAAATGGCATAGTCAAGTAGCTCCCTTTTCAAACTCAATACTTCCCAAATGTACCTGTTATTTCAAACAGCTTTGATGAGGGCATAAAACCCTCCTTCCCAAAAAGTAATTCGACAAACACGACTGACATAGAAGAAAATGTCAAAGTGATCATAATCTTACAAAACATGCAGTTTTACTGGCTAGTTCCTGAGTGTCACACACACAAAGACGGTACACGTAGGTAAAATGTAACCCCAACCTTGAGGGCGCTCTTCCAAATTTACGTGGGAGAGGATGCGTTTCACCAAATGGTTGGTTTTCTGCGCGCGTGCGAGCTCATTAATAATTTGTGATCCCTCGGGGTTTTCACAATAAGACATGCCATAACCAGGAGGGGGTCACAGAAATATATCTATAAATCCCGAATTTCGGACTGGTAGCTTCCAGGTCGGGGTATTTTTTTGTACACAAAGCCCCAAGAAATATTGAGGGCCTATTTTGGATAGAGGCGGGCGGCTAGCTTCAGAGCGGAGGGCATAGTTTTACTACTAGTTTGGGAGTGTCTTCGGGGAAAGGTGAATAAAAATCTTTTTTTCGCTGCTAACTTCCATAACATTGAAACGAAAAGTAATCTACTGGCCACAATCTTGAATTTTCAGTGAAAAAAAAACGGAGGCCAACCTCTTCCCGAGGGTCAACAGGCGCGCCATATCGGTCTGATTTTGCGCTGTTTTCTGCGGGCTCGTATTTGGCGTAGTACTAGTGCAACCATAAACGCATAGACCACCAGGTCCTATTCAATTAAACAACTTGAATCTCCACTCCCCTCGGTTTTTTGTTTCACAATTTTCACGGATCACCGTCACACTGGACTGTAAAAGAGGGACTAATGGGAAAATGCAAGGATTAATACGAAGAACCACAATGGTGAAGGTCTACAATGTTGAAAACGAACTATAATATAACAGAAAAAGTGCTTGGTCAACCACATCTTTACAGAGAAAGAATTTGCCGTAAAAGAGGTACTCTTTACAGGACAGTGTGTCCGGAGAGCCATACACCACACATCAGATCACCACACAGCACGTGTTATTTTGCAGAACTATTGCGTTAATGATTGGGCTGTCATTTCATGCAAGTAAAGGAAACCAGAGACCCCCCCAAAAAAGGCAAACATGGCGAGTCTTTCATATAACACTGTGAAAGAGTTGGGACATGTAGGCAGGTGTATCAAGTGGGACGTAACTTACGTTTTTACTAGGTCCACTGCACATGCACTGCATGCTCATGGAGTTACGTGCATACGCGCAACTTCAACTATCGACCAATGGGAGTCTGCAAATTCTGGCTCATCCGCGTGTATGACAAAGTTACTCAGGGTCCGGATAGACGTGGTCCGGGGACTTTCCCATATTGACTCGGGTTCATTTAAGAGAAGCTGTCAGGAGAGCCTTTAATATTGACGACCATTGTTTGTGTGAATGTGTACTTCTGCTTTTGCCCCGTGATTTTTGTGTTTTTGATTCGTCTATAATATTTGGATGATTTTTGATCTATTTTACTGTACTTGTCAGGTTAATTCTCATCAGTTGGGACCGCAATGGAAATAAGTTAAATTATTTGAACTTTTTTGCGTCATCCCTACTATTTTTACTTTTGGAAATCGTTGAGTTTGCTTTTCTTTAATTGAGTTTCTGTAATAAGATGTTTTTGGAAATAGCGAATAAATCAACTCAACTCAAATCAAATACACTATTTCCCGCTCCGAGCAGGAATACAAGGGGGCGTGTTTTGAAATGAAATGGACAGTCCTTTAGTACTCACGCACCGCATAGGTAGGCAAGTTTATGCGCCTTGAGGGTGCACCCTCGCTAAAAGGCCCTAAATATATCCGTCGAGCTCGTTAATAAAAGTTATACACTGAAACTATTCTACATTAGAGAGTCCTGAGAGCCTTGAATTGAAGAATTGGAGAAATATGGCACTGAACCTCTGGCCCGGACTTTGGGCGTCAAATTATTTGGATGTAATCGGGTCCGAAAATGGCACTACACTATTTGGCCGTTTTGCAGAGGGATGGTGTTTAAAATGGCTTCTTTTCTGGGCAGGGACATTTTCTTCATTTTAGGGGCGGTCTGCTTCTGGTGCAAATTTCTCAAAAATTCATTTGTCCACCCCCCGAAAATTGAAAGGAAAATGAAAGGGGAACATGTCGATCATCGTATTTCTCTGCAGCCTGGACACCTGTGTGAGTTGTGAGTACTTTTCAAATAATTGCCAAGTGTGGGGATTTTCATTGCTGTCTGTGGGAATTTACTTGTAGCGGCGCACCCTTGACGCGGAGCACGCTGAGTACGCGCAACGATTCTAGTCTAGAATAATTGTGTGGTTTTTGCGTGCTCGCCGAACGCGTGTTAGAACCCGGTTGGGAAACTTAGTACCCTCGCCTTTCTTTCGCCGCCGAGGGTGCACTTCGGCGCAGGGCGGATAACGCTTCAGTCACTCAGTATTTACACAGCAACATTCTGTGCAGCAAGTTGAATGACTTTGTTATCTCCTTATTCAATTAACATGAACAACAGAAAACACCATCTCTGAGATGGCTGAGTGGTTAAGCTCGCGGTTATCAGATCGTTGGACGGTGGGTTCGAATCCCAGCAGTGACTTTTTTTATTTTCCCGACGCTTGCTGTCAGTAGCTATAAGAGACTCCAATTCACCCCGTCAAATACCAGCAGTACCTTAGCCTAACGGGTAAGCTCTGCGGCTGGCACTGTCCGCGAAGTCCAGGTGAGCGCCTTAGTACAGGTTCGAGACGTTATGGCCCACTCGGCGGCCAGGGCTTAGGGGCTTGTCTCGTTTCCTCCCTTGCATGGCCGCTCGAACCCTTTTGGGGGTTAAATGGATGGGCAGGGAGGAAGTGCGGTGGGCCGGGAACTCCGAGATCCCAGAAGAGTCCTATATGGAAGCCGGTAACTGCGATTCCTTGCGAATTTCAGGAGTCCGTGCGCCTGAATGCTTGGTCAACACCGCATAACTTTTGCATTTTTCCCCCTCACCACAATTTCTTTTCATGTTTCCTGGGCGCAGAAGCCACAAGGCAGTTTTTTTAGGTTTGAATAGAGTGAGCAACAGGATTGATGCTGATTTAGTTTCATTCTTTTTTTCAATTTTCCACGGTGAAACTGATCCCGACCGTGTTGGGTCCATTTCTTCTCAGTGATCTCAGTATAAAAGCTGTCCGGCGTATAATGTTTATTATTGGTGATTCAATAGTAAGAGATCCAGGAATGGCACAGTCGGGCGGCACTCGCCTTCCCATTTTATTGAAGGAAATACATTTTCATTCGTTATAACAACAAATTTCGTTCGCCTTCAACTGCAGAGTAATTTGATATTTTTCAAGAAAAATTCTCTCAAAAAAGACGTCCCATATCTTCTTGGGTTACCCCCAAAAGTTGCAACAAATGCGTTGCATCTGCCGCTCCTTTTCTTGTGAAAGGTTGATCCGTCACTTACCCTAGTCAGACAGGTCTGCCCTAAAAATACAAGCAGGAAAATAATGAAATAAACTCGAAAGAAATTAACAATCCCAGTTGCTGGAATTTCAACCACAAAAACCGACATCGAGATTGCAATGGATGTCAAATCAGTATTAGCTTTTGGTTTTACCCCATTGTCGCGCCTGAAAAGGCGCTTAGGCGACCCTGCCCTCCCCCCAGGTAACTCACACTATACTTAAGTTTGATCGGAAACTTAATGTTGTCATTTGAATTAATCCGTGCCTCATTGGCCATCAGTTTAATATCAGAACTCGCAGTTACAAAAATGGCATAGTCAAGTAGCTCCCTTTTCAAACTCAATACTTCCCAAATGTACCTGTTATTTCAAACAGCTTTGATGAGGGCATAAAACCCTCCTTCCCAAAAAGTAATTCGACAAACACGACTGACATAGAAGAAAATGTCAAAGTGATCATAATCTTACAAAACATGCAGTTTTACTGGCTAGTTCCTGAGTGTCACACACACAAAGACGGTACACGTAGGTAAAATGTAACCCCAACCTTGAGGGCGCTCTTCCAAATTTACGTGGGAGAGGATGCGTTTCACCAAATGGTTGGTTTTCTGCGCGCGTGCGAGCTCATTAATAATTTGTGATCCCTCGGGGTTTTCACAATAAGACATGCCATAACCAGGAGGGGTCACAGAAATATATCTATAAATCCCGAATTTCGGACTGGTAGCTTCCAGGTCGGGGTATTTTTTTGTACACAAAGCCCCAAGAAATATTGAGGGCCTATTTTGGATAGAGGCGGGCGGCTAGCTTCAGAGCGGAGGGCATAGTTTTACTACTAGTTTGGGAGTGTCTTCGGGGAAAGGTGAATAAAAATCTTCTTTTCGCTGCTAACTTCCATAACATTGAAACGAAAAGTAATCTACTGGCCACAATCTTGAATTTTCAGTGAAAAAAAACGGAGGCCAACCTCTTCCCGAGGGTCAACAGGCGCGCCATATCGGTCTGATTTTGCGCTGTTTTCTGCGGGCTCGTATTTGGCGTAGTACTAGTGCAACCATAAACGCATAGACCACCAGGTCCTATTCAATTAAACAACTTGAATCTCCACTCCCCTCGGTTTTTTGTTTCACGATTTTCACGGATCACCGTCACACTGGACTGTAAAAGAGGGACTAATGGGAAAATGCAAGGATTAATACGAAGAACCACAATGGTGAAGGTCTACAATGTTGAAAACGAACTATAATATAACAGAAAAAGTGCTTGGTCAACCACATCTTTACAGAGAAAGAATTTGCCGTAAAAGAGGTACTCTTTACAGGACAGTGTGTCCGGAGAGCCATACACCACACATCAGATCACCACACAGCACGTGTTATTTTGCAGAACTACTGCGTTAATGATTGGGCTGTCATTTCATGCAAGTAAAGGAAACCAGAGACCCCCCCAAAAAAGGCAAACATGGCGAGTCTTTCATATAACACTGTGAAAGAGTTGGGACATGTAGGCAGGTGTATCAAGTGGGACGTAACTTAAGTTTTTACTAGGTCCACTGCACATGCACTGCATGCTCATGGAGTTACGTGCATACGCGCAACTTCAACTATCGACCAATGGGAGTCTGCAAATTCTGGCTCATCCGCGTGTATGACAAAGTTACTCAGGGTCCGGATAGACGTGGTCCGGGGACTTTCCCATATTGACTCGGGTTCATTTAAGAGAAGCTGTCAGGAGAGCCTTTAATATTGACGACCATTGTTTGTGTGAATGTGTACTTCTGCTTTTGCCACGTGATTTTTGTGTTTTTGATTCGTCTATAATATTTGGATGATTTTTGATCTATTTTACTGTACTTGTCAGGTTAATTCTCATCAGTTGGGACCGCAATGGAAATAAGTTAAATTATTTGAACTTTTTTGCGTCATCCCTACTATTTTTACTTTTGGAAATCGTTGAGTTTGCTTTTCTTTAATTGAGTTTCTGTAATAGGATGTTTTTGGAAATAGCGAATAACTCAACTCAAATCAAATACACTATTTCCCGCTCCGAGCAGGAATACAAGGGGGCGTGTTTTGAAATGAAATGGACAGTCCTTTAGTACTCACGCACCGCATAGGTAGGCAAGTTTATGCGCCTTGAGGGTGCACCCTCGCTAAAAGGCCCTAAATATATCCGTCGAGCTCGTTAATAAAAGTTATACACTGAAACTATTCTACATTAGAGAGTCCTGAGAGCCTTGAATTGAAGAATTGGAGAAATATGGCACTGAACCTCTGGCCCGGACTTTGGGCGTCAAATTATTTGGATGTAATCGGGTCCGAAAATGGCACTACACTATTTGGCCGTTTTGCAGAGGGATGGTGTTTAAAATGGCTTCTTTTCTGGGCAGGGACATTTTCTTCATTTTAGGGGCGGTCTGCTTCTGGTGCAAATTTCTCAAAAATTCATTTGTCCACCCCCCGAAAATTGAAAGGAAAATGAAAGGGGAACATGTCGATCATCGTATTTCTCTGCAGCCTGGACACCTGTGTGAGTTGTGAGTACTTTTCAAATAATTGCCAAGTGTGGGGATTTTCATTGCTGTCTGTGGGAATTTACTTGTAGCGGCGCACCCTTGACACGGAGCACACTGAGTACGCGCAACGATTCTAGTCTAGAATAATTGTGTGGTTTTTGCGTGCTCGCCGAACGCGTGTTAGAACCCGGTTGGGAAACTTAGTACCCTCGCCTTTCTTTCGCCGCCGAGGGTGCACTTCGGCGCAGGGCGGATAACGCTTCAGTCACTCAGTATTTACACAGCAACATTCTGTGCAGTAAGTTGAATGACTTTGTTATCTCCTTATTCAATTAACATGAACAACAAAAAACACTATCTCTGAGATGGCCGAGTGGTTAAGCTCGCGGTTATCAGATCGTTAGACGGTGGGTTCGAATCCCAGCAGTGACTTTTTTTGTTTTTCCGACGCTTGCTGTCAGTAGCTATAAGAGACTCCAATTCACCCCGTCAAATACCAGCAGTACCTTAGCCTAACGGGTAAGCTCTGCGGCTGGCACTGTCCGCGAAGTCCAGGTGAGCGCCTTAGTACAGGTTCGAGACGTTATGGCCCACTCGGCGGCCAGGGCTTAGGGGCTTGTCTCGTTTCCTCCCTTGCATGGCCGCTCGAACCCTTTTGGGGGTTAAATGGATGGGCAGGGAGGAAGTGCGGTGGGCCGGGAACTCCGAGATCCCAGAAGAGTCCTATATGGAAGCCGGTAACTGCGATTCCTTGCGAATTTCAGGAGTCCGTGCGCCTGAATGCTTGGTCAACACCGCATAACTTTTGCATTTTTCCCCTCACCACAATTTCTTTTCATTTTTCCTGGGCGCAGAAGCCACAAGGCAGTTTTTTAGGTTTGAATAGAGTGAGCAACAGGATTGATGCTGATTTAGTTTCATTCATTTTTTTCAATTTTCCACGGTGAAACTGATCCCGACCGTGTTGGGTCCATTTCTTCTCAGTGATCTCAGTATAAAAGCTGTCCGGCGTATAATGTTTATTATTGGTGATTCAATAGTAAGAGATCCAGGAATGGCACAGTCGGGCGGCACTCGCCTTCCCATTTTATTGAAGGAAATACATTTTCATTCGTTATAACAACAAATTTCGTTCGCCTTCAACCGCAGAGTAATTTGATATTTTTCAAGAAAAATTCTCTCAAAAAAGACGTCCCATATCTTCTTGGGTTACCCCCAAAAGTTGCAACAAATGCGTTGCATCTGCCGCTCCTTTTCTTGTGAAAGGTTGATCCGTCACTTACCCTAGTCAGACAGGTCTGCCCTAAAAATACAAGCAGGAAAATAATGAAATAAACTCGAAAGAAATTAACAATCCCAGTTGCTGGAATTTCAACCACAAAAACCGACATCGAGATTGCAATGGATGTCAAATCAGTATTAGCTTTTGGTTTTACCCCATTGTCGCGCCTGAAAAGGCGCTTAGGCGACCCTGCCCTCCCCCCAGGTAACTCACACTATACTTAAGTTTGATCGGGCTGACTGAAACTTAATGTTGTCATTTGAATTAATCCGTGCCTCATTGGCCATCAGTTTAATATCAGAACTCGCAGTTACAAAAATGGCATAGTCAAGTAGCTCCCTTTTCAAACTCAATACTTCCCAAATGTACCTGTTATTTCAAACAGCTTTGATGAGGGCATAAAACCCTCCTTCCCAAAAAGTAATTCGACAAACACGACTGACATAGAAGAAAATGTCAAAGTGATCATAATCTTACAAAACATGCAGTTTTACTGGCTAGTTCCTGAGTGTCACACACACAAAGACGGTACACGTAGGTAAAATGTAACCCCAACCTTGAGGGCGCTCTTCCAAATTTACGTGGGAGAGGATGCGTTTCACCAAATGGTTGGTTTTCTGCGCGCGTGCGAGCTCATTAATAATTTGTGATCCCTCGGGGTTTTCACAATAAGACATGCCATAACCAGGAGGGGTCACAGAAATATATCTATAAATCCCGAATTTCGGACTGGTAGCTTCCAGGTCGGGGTATTTTTTTGTACACAAAGCCCCAAGAAATATTGAGGGCCTATTTTGGATAGAGGCGGGCGGCTAGCTTCAGAGCGGAGGGCATAGTTTTACTACTAGTTTGGGAGTGTCTTCGGGGAAAGGTGAATAAAAATCTTTTTTTCGCTGCTAACTTCCATAACATTGAAACGAAAAGTAATCTACTGGCCACAATCTTGAATTTTCAGTGAAAAAAAACGGAGGCCAACCTCTTCCCGAGGGTCAACAGGCGCGCCATATCGGTCTGATTTTGCGCTGTTTTCTGCGGGCTCGTATTTGGCGTAGTACTAGTGCAACCATAAACGCATAGACCACCAGGTCCTATTCAATTAAACAACTTGAATCTCCACTCCCCTCGGTTTTTTGTTTCACAATTTTCACGGATCACCGTCACACTGGACTGTAAAAGAGGGACTAATGGGAAAATGCAAGGATTAATACGAAGAACCACAATGGTGAAGGTCTACAATGTTGAAAACGAACTATAATATAACAGAAAAAGTGCTTGGTCAACCACATCTTTACAGAGAAAGAATTTGCCGTAAAAGAGGTACTCTTTACAGGACAGTGTGTCCGGAGAGCCATACACCACACATCAGATCACCACACAGCACGTGTTATTTTGCAGAACTACTGCGTTAATGATTGGGCTGTCATTTCATGCAAGTAAAGGAAACCAGAGACCCCCCCAAAAAAGGCAAACATGGCGAGTCTTTCATATAACACTGTGAAAGAGTTGGGACATGTAGGCAGGTGTATCAAGTGGGACGTAACTTAAGTTTTTACTAGGTCCACTGCACATGCACTGCATGCTCATGGAGTTACGTGCATACGCGCAACTTCAACTATCGACCAATGGGAGTCTGCAAATTCTGGCTCATCCGCGTGTATGACAAAGTTACTCAGGGTCCGGATAGACGTGGTCCGGGGACTTTCCCATATTGACTCGGGTTCATTTAAGAGAAGCTGTCAGGAGAGCCTTTAATATTGACGACCATTGTTTGTGTGAATGTGTACTTCTGCTTTTGCCACGTGATTTTTGTGTTTTTGATTCGTCTATAATATTTGGATGATTTTTGATCTATTTTACTGTACTTGTCAGGTTAATTCTCATCAGTTGGGACCGCAATGGAAATAAGTTAAATTATTTGAACTTTTTTGCGTCATCCCTACTATTTTTACTTTTGGAAATCGTTGAGTTTGCTTTTCTTTAATTGAGTTTCTGTAATAGGATGTTTTTGGAAATAGCGAATAACTCAACTCAAATCAAATACACTATTTCCCGCTCCGAGCAGGAATACAAGGGGGCGTGTTTTGAAATGAAATGGACAGTCCTTTAGTACTCACGCACCGCATAGGTAGGCAAGTTTATGCGCCTTGAGGGTGCACCCTCGCTAAAAGGCCCTAAATATATCCGTCGAGCTCGTTAATAAAAGTTATACACTGAAACTATTCTACATTAGAGAGTCCTGAGAGCCTTGAATTGAAGAATTGGAGAAATATGGCACTGAACCTCTGGCCCGGACGTTGGGCGTCAAATTATTTGGATGCAATCGGGTCCGAAAATGGCACTACACTATTTGGCCGTTTTGCAGAGGGATGGTGTTTAAAATGGCTACTTTTCTGGGCAGGGACATTTTCTTCATTTTAGGGGCGGTCTGCTTCTGGTGCAAATTTCTCAAAAATTCATTTGTCCACCCCCCGAAAATTGAAAGGAAAATGAAAGGGGAACATGTCGATCATCGTATTTCTCTGCAGCCTGGACACCTGTGTGAGTTGTGAGTACTTTTCAAATAATTGCCAAGTGTGGGGATTTTCATTGCTGTCTGTGGGAATTTACTTGTAGCGGCGCACCCTTGACGCGGAGCACGCTGAGTACGCGCAACGATTCTAGTCTAGAATAATTGTGTGGTTTTTGCGTGCTCGCCGAACGCGTGTTAGAACCCGGTTGGGAAACTTAGTACCCTCGCCTTTCTTTCGCCGCCGAGGGTGCACTTCGGCGCAGGGCGGATAACGCTTCAGTCACTCAGTATTTACACAGCAACATTCTGTGCAGCAAGTTGAATGACTTTGTTATCTCCTTATTCAATTAACATGAACAACAAAAAACACCATCTCTGAGATGGCTGAGTGGTTAAGCTCGCGGTTATCAGATCGTTAGACGGTGGGTTCGAATCCCAGCAGTGACTTTTTTATTTTCCCGACGCTTGCTGTCAGTAGCTATAAGAGACTCCAATTCACCCCGTCAAATACCAGCAGTACCTTAGCCTAACGGGTAAGCTCTGCGGCTGGCACTGTCCGCGAAGTCCAGGTGAGCGCCTTAGTACAGGTTCGAGACGTTATGGCCCACTCGGCGGCCAGGGCTTAGGGGCTTGTCTCGTTTCCTCCCTTGCATGGCCGCTCGAACCCTTTTGGGGGTTAAATGGATGGGCAGGGAGGAAGTGCGGTGGGCCGGGAACTCCGAGATCCCAGAAGAGTCCTATATGGAAGCCGGTAACTGCGATTCCTTGCGAATTTCAGGAGTCCGTGCGCCTGAATGCTTGGTCAACACCGCATAACTTTTGCATTTTTCCCCTCACCACAATTTCTTTTCATGTTTCCTGGGCGCAGAAGCCACAAGGCAGTTTTTTAGGTTTGAATAGAGTGAGCAACAGGATTGATGCTGATTTAGTTTCATTCTTTTTTTCAATTTTCCACGGTGAAACTGATCCCGACCGTGTTGGGTCCATTTCTTCTCAGTGATCTCAGTATAAAAGCTGTCCGGCGTATAATGTTTATTATTGGTGATTCAATAGTAAGAGATCCAGGAATGGCACAGTCGGGCGGCACTCGCCTTCCCATTTTATTGAAGGAAATACATTTTCATTCGTTATAACAACAAATTTCGTTCGCCTTCAACCGCAGAGTAATTTGATATTTTTCAAGAAAAATTCTCTCAAAAAAGACGTCCCATATCTTCTTGGGTTACCCCCAAAAGTTGCAACAAATGCGTTGCATCTGCCGCTCCTTTTCTTGTGAAAGGTTGATCCGTCACTTACCCTAGTCAGACAGGTCTGCCCTAAAAATACAAGCAGGAAAATAATGAAATAAACTCGAAAGAAATTAACAATCCCAGTTGCTGGAATTTCAACCACAAAAACCGACATCGAGATTGCAATGGATGTCAAATCAGTATTAGCTTTTGGTTTTACCCCATTGTCGCGCCTGAAAAGGCGCTTAGGCGACCCTGCCCTCCCCCCAGGTAACTCACACTATACTTAAGTTTGATCGGGCTGACTGAAACTTAATGTTGTCATTTGAATTAATCCGTGCCTCATTGGCCATCAGTTTAATATCAGAACTCGCAGTTACAAAAATGGCATAGTCAAGTAGCTCCCTTTTCAAACTCAATACTTCCCAAATGTACCTGTTATTTCAAACAGCTTTGATGAGGGCATAAAACCATCCTTCCCAAAAAGTAATTCGACAAACACGACTGACATAGAAGAAAATGTCAAAGTGATCATAATCTTACAAAACATGCAGTTTTACTGGCTAGTTCCTGAGTGTCACACACACAAAGACGGTACACGTAGGTAAAATGTAACCCCAACCTTGAGGGCGCTCTTCCAAATTTACGTGGGAGAGGATGCGTTTCACCAAATGGTTGGTTTTCTGCGCGCGTGCGAGCTCATTAATAATTTGTGATCCCTCGGGGTTTTCACAATAAGACATGCCATAACCAGGAGGGGTCACAGAAATATATCTATAAATCCCGAATTTCGGACTGGTAGCTTCCAGGTCGGGGTATTTTTTTGTACACAAAGCCCCAAGAAATATTGAGGGCCTATTTTGGATAGAGGCGGGCGGCTAGCTTCAGAGCGGAGGGCATAGTTTTACTACTAGTTTGGGAGTGTCTTCGGGGAAAGGTGAATAAAAATCTTTTTTTCGCTGCTAACTTCCATAACATTGAAACGAAAAGTAATCTACTGGCCACAATCTTGAATTTTCAGTGAAAAAAAACGGAGGCCAACCTCTTCCCGAGGGTCAACAGGCGCGCCATATCGGTCTGATTTTGCGCTGTTTTCTGCGGGCTCGTATTTGGCGTAGTACTAGTGCAACCATAAACGCATAGACCACCAGGTCCTATTCAATTAAACAACTTGAATCTCCACTCCCCTCGGTTTTTTTGTTTCACAATTTTCACGGATCACCGTCACACTGGACTGTAAAAGAGGGACTAATGGGAAAATGCAAGGATTAATACGAAGAACCACAATGGTGAAGGTCTACAATGTTGAAAACGAACTATAATATAACAGAAAAAGTGCTTGGTCAACCACATCTTTACAGAGAAAGAATTTGCCGTAAAAGAGGTACTCTTTACAGGACAGTGTGTCCGGAGAGCCATACACCACACATCAGATCACCACACAGCACGTGTTATTTTGCAGAACTACTGCGTTAATGATTGGGCTGTCATTTCATGCAAGTAAAGGAAACCAGAGACCCCCCCAAAAAAGGCAAACATGGCGAGTCTTTCATATAACACTGTGAAAGAGTTGGGACATGTAGGCAGGTGTATCAAGTGGGACGTAACTTAAGTTTTTACTAGGTCCACTGCACATGCACTGCATGCTCATGGAGTTACGTGCATACGCGCAACTTCAACTATCGACCAATGGGAGTCTGCAAATTCTGGCTCATCCGCGTGTATGACAAAGTTACTCAGGGTCCGGATAGACGTGGTCCGGGGACTTTCCCATATTGACTCGGGTTCATTTAAGAGAAGCTGTCAGGAGAGCCTTTAATATTGACGACCATTGTTTGTGTGAATGTGTACTTCTGCTTTTGCCACGTGATTTTTGTGTTTTTGATTCGTCTATAATATTTGGATGATTTTTGATCTATTTTACTGTACTTGTCAGGTTAATTCTCATCAGTTGGGACCGCAATGGAAATAAGTTAAATTATTTGAACTTTTTTGCGTCATCCCTACTATTTTTACTTTTGGAAATCGTTGAGTTTGCTTTTCTTTAATTGAGTTTCTGTAATAGGATGTTTTTGGAAATAGCGAATAACTCAACTCAAATCAAATACACTATTTCCCGCTCCGAGCAGGAATACAAGGGGGCGTGTTTTGAAATGAAATGGACAGTCCTTTAGTACTCACGCACCGCATAGGTAGGCAAGTTTATGCGCCTTGAGGGTGCACCCTCGCTAAAAGGCCCTAAATATATCCGTCGAGCTCGTTAATAAAAGTTATACACTGAAACTATT
Source organism: Acanthaster planci (assembly GCF_054643075.1). NCBI lineage: Eukaryota > Metazoa > Echinodermata > Asteroidea > Valvatida > Acanthasteridae > Acanthaster > Acanthaster planci. The sequence goes on from NC_141781.1 coordinate 8,350,568, forward strand.
CTACATTAGAGAGTCCTGAGAGCCTTGAATTGAAGAATTGGAGAAATATGGCACTGAACCTCTGGCCCGGACTTTGGGCGTCAAATTATTTGGATGTAATCGGGTCCGAAAATGGCACTACACTATTTGGCCGTTTTGCAGAGGGATGGTGTTTAAAATGGCTTCTTTTCTGGGCAGGGACATTTTCTTCATTTTAGGGGCGGTCTGCTTCTGGTGCAAATTTCTCAAAAATTCATTTGTCCACCCCCCGAAAATTGAAAGGAAAATGAAAGGGGAACATGTCGATCATCGTATTTCTCTGCAGCCTGGACACCTGTGTGAGTTGTGAGTACTTTTCAAATAATTGCCAAGTGTGGGGATTTTCATTGCTGTCTGTGGGAATTTACTTGTAGCGGCGCACCCTTGACGCGGAGCACGCTGAGTACGCGCAACGATTCTAGTCTAGAATAATTGTGTGGTTTTTGCGTGCTCGCCGAACGCGTGTTAGAACCCGGTTGGGAAACTTAGTACCCTCGCCTTTCTTTCGCCGCCGAGGGTGCACTTCGGCGCAGGGCGGATAACGCTTCAGTCACTCAGTATTTACACAGCAACATTCTGTGCAGGAAGTTGAATGACTTTGTTATCTCCTTATTCAATTAACATGAACAACAAAAAACACCATCTCTGAGATGGCCGAGTGGTTAAGCTCGCGGTTATCAGATCGTTAGACGGTGGGTTCGAATCCCAGCAGTGACTTTTTTTGTTTTTCCGACGCTTGCTGTCAGTAGCTATAAGAGACTCCAATTCACCCCGTCAAATACCAGCAGTACCTTAGCCTAACGGGTAAGCTCTGCGGCTGGCACTGTCCGCGAAGTCCAGGTGAGCGCCTTAGTACAGGTTCGAGACGTTATGGCCCACTCGGCGGCCAGGGCTTAGGGGCTTGTCTCGTTTCCTCCCTTGCATGGCCGCTCGAACCCTTTTGGGGGTTAAATGGATGGGCAGGGAGGAAGTGCGGTGGGCCGGGAACTCCGAGATCCCAGAAGAGTCCTATATGGAAGCCGGTAACTGCGATTCCTTGCGAATTTCAGGAGTCCGTGCGCCTGAATGCTTGGTCAACACCGCATAACTTTTGCATTTTTCCCCTCACCACAATTTCTTTTCATTTTTCCTGGGCGCAGAAGCCACAAGGCAGTTTTTTAGGTTTGAATAGAGTGAGCAACAGGATTGATGCTGATTTAGTTTCATTCATTTTTTTCAATTTTCCACGGTGAAACTGATCCCGACCGTGTTGGGTCCATTTCTTCTCAGTGATCTCAGTATAAAAGCTGTCCGGCGTATAATGTTTATTATTGGTGATTCAATAGTAAGAGATCCAGGAATGGCACAGTCGGGCGGCACTCGCCTTCCCATTTTATTGAAGGAAATACATTTTCATTCGTTATAACAACAAATTTCGTTCGCCTTCAACGCAGAGTAATTTGATATTTTTCAAGAAAAATTCTCTCAAAAAAGACGTCCCATATCTTCTTGGGTTACCCCCAAAAGTTGCAACAAATGCGTTGCATCTGCCGCTCCTTTTCTTGTGAAAGGTTGATCCGTCACTTACCCTAGTCAGACAGGTCTGCCCTAAAAATACAAGCAGGAAAATAATGAAATAAACTCGAAAGAAATTAACAATCCCAGTTGCTGGAATTTCAACCACAAAAACCGACATCGAGATTGCAATGGATGTCAAATCAGTATTAGCTTTTGGTTTTACCCCATTGTCGCGCCTGAAAAGGCGCTTAGGCGACCCTGCCCTCCCCCCAGGTAACTCACACTATACTTAAGTTTGATCGGGCTGACTGAAACTTAATGTTGTCATTTGAATTAATCCGTGCCTCATTGGCCATCCGTTTTATATCAGAACTCGCAGTTACAAAAATGGCATAGTCAAGTAGCTCCCTTTTCAAACTCAATACTTCCCAAATGTACCTGTTATTTCAAACAGCTTTGATGAGGGCATAAAACCCTCCTTCCCAAAAAGTAATTCGACAAACACGACTGACATAGAAGAAAATGTCAAAGTGATCATAATCTTACAAAACATGCAGTTTTACTGGCTAGTTCCTGAGTGTCACACACACAAAGACGGTACACGTAGGTAAAATGTAACCCCAACCTTGAGGGCGCTCTTCCAAATTTACGTGGGAGAGGATGCGTTTCACCAAATGGTTGGTTTTCTGCGCGCGTGCGAGCTCATTAATAATTTGTGATCCCTCGGGGTTTTCACAATAAGACATGCCATAACCAGGAGGGGTCACAGAAATATATCTATAAATCCCGAATTTCGGACTGGTAGCTTCCAGGTCGGGGTATTTTTTTGTACACAAAGCCCCAAGAAATATTGAGGGCCTATTTTGGATAGAGGCGGGCGGCTAGCTTCAGAGCTGAGGGCATAGTTTTACTACTAGTTTGGGAGTGTCTTCGGGGAAAGGTGAATAAAAATCTTTTTTTCGCTGCTAACTTCCATAACATTGAAACGAAAAGTAATCTACTGGCCACAATCTTGAATTTTCAGTGAAAAAAAACGGAGGCCAACCTCTTCACGAGGGTCAACAGGCGCGCCATATCGGTCTGATTTTGCGCTGTTTTCTGCGGGCTCGTATTTGGCGTAGTACTAGTGCAACCATAAACGCATAGACCACCAGGTCCTATTCAATTAAACAACTTGAATCTCCACTCCCCTCGGTTTTTTGTTTCACAATTTTCACGGATCACCGTCACACTGGACTGTAAAAGAGGGACTAATGGGAAAATGCAAGGATTAATACGAAGAACCACAATGGTGAAGGTCTACAATGTTGAAAACGAACTATAATATAACAGAAAAAGTGCTTGGTCAACCACATCTTTACAGAGAAAGAATTTGCCGTAAAAGAGGTACTCTTTACAGGACAGTGTGTCCGGAGAGCCATACACCACACATCAGATCACCACACAGCACGTGTTATTTTGCAGAACTATTGCGTTAATGATTGGGCTGTCATTTCATGCAAGTAAAGGAAACCAGAGACCCCCCCCAAAAAGGCAAACATGGCGAGTCTTCCATATAACACTGTGAAAGAGTTGGGACATGTAGGCAGGTGTATCAAGTGGGACGTAACTTAAGTTTTTACTAGGTCCACTGCACATGCACTGCATGCTCATGGAGTTACGTGCATACGCGCAACTTCAACTATCGACCAATGGGAGTCTGCAAATTCTGGCTCATCCGCGTGTATGACAAAGTTACTCAGGGTCCGGATAGACGTGGTCCGGGGACTTTCCCATATTGACTCGGGTTCATTTAAGAGAAGCTGTCAGGAGAGCCTTTAATATTGACGACCATTGTTTGTGTGAATGTGTACTTCTGCTTTTGCCACGTGATTTTTGTGTTTTTGATTCGTCTATAATATTTGGATGATTTTTGATCTATTTTACTGTACTTGTCAGGTTAATTCTCATCAGTTGGGACCGCAATGGAAATAAGTTAAATTATTTGAACTTTTTTGCGTCATCCCTACTATTTTTACTTTTGGAAATCGTTGAGTTTGCTTTTCTTTAATTGAGTTTCTGTAATAGGATGTTTTTGGAAATAGCGAATAACTCAACTCAAATCAAATACACTATTTCCCGCTCCGAGCAGGAATACAAGGGGGCGTGTTTTGAAATGAAATGGACAGTCCTTTAGTACTCACGCACCGCATAGGTAGGCAAGTTTATGCGCCTTGAGGGTGCACCCTCGCTAAAAGGCCCTAAATATATCCGTCGAGCTCGTTAATAAAAGTTATACACTGAAACTATTCTACATTAGAGAGTCCTGAGAGCCTTGAATTGAAGAATTGGAGAAATATGGCACTGAACCTCTGGCCCGGACTTTGGGGCGTCAAATTATTTGGATGTAATCGGGTCCGAAATGGCACTACACTATTTGGCCGTTTTGCAGAGGTATGGTGTTTAAAATGGCTTCTTTTCTGGGCAGGGACATTTTCTTCATTTAGGGGCGGTCTGCTTCTGGTGCAAATTTCTCAAAAATTCATTTGTCCACCCCTCGAAAATTGAAAGGAAAATGAAAGGGGAACATGTCGATCATCGTATTTCTCTGCAGCCTGGACACCTGTGTGAGTTGTGAGTACTTTTCAAATAATTGCCAAGTGTGGGGATTTTCATTGCTGTCTGTGGGAATTTACTTGTAGCGGCACACCCTTGACGCGGAGCACGCTGAGTACGCGCAACGATTCTAGTCTAGAATAATTGTGTGGTTTTTGCGTGCTCGCCGAACGCGTGTTAGAACCCGGTTGGGAAACTTAGTACCCTCGCCTTTCTTTCGCCGCCGAGGGTGCACTTCGGCGCAGGGCGGATAACGCTTCAGTCACTCAGTATTTACACAGCAACATTCTGTGCAGTAAGTTGAATGACTTTGTTATCTCCTTATTCAATTAACATGAACAACAAAAAACACCATCTCTGAGATGGCTGAGTGGTTAAGCTCGCGGTTATCAGATCGTTAGACGGTGGGTTCGAATCCCAGCAGTGACTTTTTTATTTTCCCGACGCTTGCTGTCAGTAGCTATAAGAGACTCCAATTCACCCCGTCAAATACCAGCAGTACCTTAGCCTAACGGGTAAGCTCTGCGGCTGGCACTGTCCGCGAAGTCCAGGTGAGCGCCTTAGTACAGGTTCGAGACGTTATGGCCCACTCGGCGGCCAGGGCTTAGGGGCTTGTCTCGTTTCCTCCCTTGCATGGCCGCTCGAACCCTTTTGGGGGTTAAATGGATGGGCAGGGAGGAAGTGCGATGGGCCGGGAACTCCGAGATCCCAGAAGAGTCCTATATGGAAGCCGGTAACTGCGATTCCTTGCGAATTTCAGGAGTCCGTGCGCCTGAATGCTTGGTCAACACCGCATAACTTTTGCATTTTTCCCCTCACCACAATTTCTTTTCATGTTTCCTGGGCGCAGAAGCCACAAGGCAGTTTTTTAGGTTTGAATAGAGTGAGCAACAGGATTGATGCTGATTTAGTTTCATTCTTTTTTTCAATTTTCCACGGTGAAACTGATCCCGACCGTGTTGGGTCCATTTCTTCTCAGTGATCTCAGTAAAAAAGCTGTCCGGCGTATAATGTTTATTATTGGTGATTCAATAGTAAGAGATCCAGGAATGGCACAGTCGGGCGGCACTCGCCTTCCCATTTTATTGAAGGAAATACATTTTCATTCGTTATAACAACAAATTTCGTTCGCCTTCAACCGCAGAGTAATTTGATATTTTTCAAGAAAATTCTCTCAAAAAAGACGTCCCATATCTTCTTGGGTTACCCCCAAAAGTTTGCAACAAATGCGTTGCATCTGCCGCTCCTTTTCTTTGTGAAAGGTTGATCCGTCACTTACCCTAGTCAGACAGGTCTGCCCTAAAAATACAAGCAGGAAAATAATGAAATAAACTCGAAAGAAATTAACAATCCCAGTTGCTGGAATTTCAACCACAAAAACCGACATCGAGATTGCAATGGATGTCAAATCAGTATTAGCTTTTGGTTTTACCCCATTGTCGCGCCTGAAAAGGCGCTTAGGCGACCCTGCCCTCCCCCCAGGTAACTCACACTATACTTAAGTTTGATCGGGCTGACTGAAACTTAATGTTGTCATTTGAATTAATCCGTGCCTCATTGGCCATCAGTTTAATATCAGAACTCGCAGGTTACAAAAATGGCATAGTCAAGTAGCTCCCTTTTCAAACTCAATACTTCCCAAATGTACCTGTTATTTCAAACAGCTTTGATGAGGGCATAAAACCATCCTTCCCAAAAAGTAATTCGACAAACACGACTGACATAGAAGAAAATGTCAAAGTGATCATAATCTTACAAAACATGCAGTTTTACTGGCTAGTTCCTGAGTGTCACACACACAAAGACGGTACACGTAGGTAAAATGTAACCCCAACCTTGAGGGCGCTCTTCCAAATTTACGTGGGAGAGGATGCGTTTCACCAAATGGTTGGTTTTCTGCGCGCGTGCGAGCTCATTAATAATTTGTGATCCCTCGGGGTTTTCACAATAAGACATGCCATAACCAGGAGGGGTCACAGAAATATATCTATAAATCCCGAGTTTCGGACTGGTAGCTTGCAGGACGGGGTATTTTTTTGTACACAAAGCCCCAAGAAATATTGAGGGCCTATTTTGGATAGAGGCGGGCGGCTAGCTTCAGAGCGGAGGGCATAGTTTTTACTACTAGTTTGGGAGTGTCTTCGGGGAAAGGTGAATAAAAATCTTTTTTTCGCTGCTAACTTCCATAACATTGAAACGAAAAGTAATCTACTGGCCACAATCTTGAATTTTCAGTGAAAAAAAACGGAGGCCAACCTCTTCCCGAGGGTCAACAGGCGCGCCATATCGGTCTGATTTTGCGCTGTTTTCTGCGGGCTCGTATTTGGCGTAGTACTAGTGCAACCATAAACGCATAGACCACCAGGTCCTATTCAATTAAACAACTTGAATCTCCACTCCCCTCGGTTTTTTGTTTCACAATTTTCACGGATCACCGTCACACTGGACTGTAAAAGAGGGACTAATGGGAAAATGCAAGGATTAATACGAAGAACCACAATGGTGAAGGTCTACAATGTTGAAAACGAACTATAATATAACAGAAAAAGTGCTTGGTCAACCACATCTTTACAGAGAAAGAATTTGCCGTAAAAGAGGTACTCTTTACAGGACAGTGTGTCCGGAGAGCCATACACCACACATCAGATCACCACACAGCACGTGTTATTTTGCAGAACTACTGCGTTAATGATTGGGCTGTCATTTCATGCAAGTAAAGGAAACCAGAGACCCCCCCAAAAAAGGCAAACATGGCGAGTCTTTCATATAACACTGTGAAAGAGTTGGGACATGTAGGCAGGTGTATCAAGTGGGACGTAACTTAAGTTTTTACTAGGTCCACTGCACATGCACTGCATGCTCATGGAGTTACGTGCATACGCGCAACTTCAACTATCGACCAATGGGAGTCTGCAAATTCTGGCTCATCCGCGTGTATGACAAAGTTACTCAGGGTCCGGATAGACGTGGTCCGGGGACTTTCCCATATTGACTCGGGTTCATTTAAGAGAAGCTGTCAGGAGAGCCTTTAATATTGACGACCATTGTTTGTGTGAATGTGTACTTCTGCTTTTGCCACGTGATTTTTGTGTTTTTGATTCGTCTATAATATTTGGATGATTTTTGATCTATTTTACTGTACTTGTCAGGTTAATTCTCATCAGTTGGGACCGCAATGGAAATAAGTTAAATTATTTGAACTTTTTTGCGTCATCCCTACTATTTTTACTTTTGGAAATCGTTGAGTTTGCTTTTCTTTAATTGAGTTTCTGTAATAGGATGTTTTTGGAAATAGCGAATAACTCAACTCAAATCAAATACACTATTTCCCGCTCCGAGCAGGAATACAAGGGGGGCGTGTTTTGAAATGAAATGGACAGTCCTTTAGTACTCACGCACCGCATAGGTAGGCAAGTTTATGCGCCTTGAGGGTGCACCCTCGCTAAAAGGCCCTAAATATATCCGTCGAGCTCGTTAATAAAAGTTATACACTGAAACTATTCTACATTAGAGAGTCCTGAGAGCCTTGAATTGAAGAATTGGAGAAATATGGCACTGAACCTCTGGCCCGGACGTTGGGCGTCAAATTATTTGGATGCAATCGGGTCCGAAAATGGCACTACACTATTTGGCCGTTTTGCAGAGGGATGGTGTTTAAAATGGCTACTTTTCTGGGCAGGGACATTTTCTTCATTTTAGGGGCGGTCTGCTTCTGGTGCAAATTTCTCAAAAATTCATTTGTCCACCCCCCGAAAATTGAAAGGAAAATGAAAGGGGAACATGTCGATCATCGTATTTCTCTGCAGCCTGGACACCTGTGTGAGTTGTGAGTACTTTTCAAATAATTGCCAAGTGTGGGGATTTTCATTGCTGTCTGTGGGAATTTACTTGTAGCGGCGCACCCTTGACGCGGAGCACGCTGAGTACGCGCAACGATTCTAGTCTAGAATAATTGTGTGGTCATGCGTGCTCGCCGAACGCGTGTTAGAACCCGGTTGGGAAACTTAGTACCCTCGCCTTTCTTTCGCCGCCGAGGGTGCACTTCGGCGCAGGGCGGATAACGCTTCAGTCACTCAGTATTTACACAGCAACATTCTGTGCAGCAAGTTGAATGACTTTGTTATCTCCTTATTCAATTAACATGAACAACAAAAAACACCATCTCTGAGATGGCTGAGTGGTTAAGCTCGCGGTTATCAGATCGTTAGACGGTGGGTTCGAATCCCAGCAGTGACTTTTTTATTTTCCCGACGCTTGCTGTCAGTAGCTATAAGAGACTCCAATTCACCCCGTCAAATACCAGCAGTACCTTAGCCTAACGGGTAAGCTCTGCGGCTGGCACTGTCCGCGAAGTCCAGGTGAGCGCCTTAGTACAGGTTCGAGACGTTATGGCCCACTCGGCGGCCAGGGCTTAGGGGCTTGTCTCGTTTCCTCCCTTGCATGGTCGCTCGAACCCTTTTGGGGGTTAAATGGATGGGCAGGGAGGAAGTGCGATGGGCCGGGAACTCCGAGATCCCAGAAGAGTCCTATATGGAAGCCGGTAACTGCGATTCCTTGCGAATTTCAGGAGTCCGTGCGCCTGAATGCTTGGTCAACACCGCATAACTTTTGCATTTTCCCCCTCACCACAATTTCTTTTCATGTTTCCTCGGCGCAGAACCCACAAGGCAGTTTTTTAGGTTTGAATAGAGTGAGCAACAGGATTGATGCTGATTTAGTTTCATTCATTTTTTTTCAATTTTCCACGGTGAAACTGATCCCGACCGTGTTGGGTCCATTTCTTCTCAGTGATCTCAGTATAAAAGCTGTCCGGCGTATAATGTTTATTATTGGTGAGTCAATAGTAAGAGATCCAGGAGTGGCACAGTCGGGCGGCACTCGCCTTCCCATTTTATTGATGGAAATACATTTTCATTCGTTATAACAACAAATTTCGTTCGCTTTCAACTGCAGAGTATTTTGATTATTTTTCAAGAAAAATTCTCTCAAAAAAGACTTTCCATATCTTCTTGGGTTACCCCCAAAAGTTGCAACAAATGCGTTGCATCTGCCGCTCCTTTTCTTGTGAAAGGTTGATCCATCACTTACCCTAGTCAGACAGGTCTGCCCTAAAAATACAAGCAGGAAAATAGTGAAATAAACTCGAAAGAAATTAACAATCCCAGTTGCTGGAATTTCAACCACAAAAACCGACATCGAGATTGCAATGGATGTCAAATCAGTATTAGCTTTTGGTTTTACCCCATTGTCGCGCCTGAAAAGGCGCTTAGGCGACCCTGCCCTCCCCCCAGGTAACTCACACTATACTTAAGTTTGATCGGGCTGACTGAAACTTAATGTTGTCATTTGAATTAATCCGTGCCTCATTGGCCATCAGTTTAATATCAGAACTCGCAGTTACAAAAATGGCATAGTCAAGTAGCTCCCTTTTCAAACTCAATACTTCCCAAATGTACCTGTTATTTCAAACAGCTTTGATGAGGGCATAAAACCATCCTTCCCAAAAAGTAATTCGACAAACACGACTGACATAGAAGAAAATGTCAAAGTGATCATAATCTTACAAAACATGCAGTTTTACTGGCTAGTTCCTGAGTGTCACACACACAAAGACGGTACACGTAGTAAAATGTAACCCCAACCTTGAGGGCGCTCTTCCAAATTTACGTGGGAGAGGATGCGTTTCACCAAATGGTTGGTTTTCTGCGCGCGTGCGAGCTCATTAATAATTTGTGATCCCTCGGGTTTTCACAATAAGACATGCCATAACCAGGAGGGTCACAGAAATATATCTATAAATCCCGAATTTCGGACTGGTAGCTTCCAGGTCGGGGTATTTTTTTGTACACAAAGCCCCAAGAAATATTGAGGGCCTATTTTGGATAGAGGCGGGCGGCTAGCTTCAGAGCGGAGGGCATAGTTTTACTACTAGTTTGGGAGTGTCTTCGGGGAAAGGTGAATAAAAATCTTTTTTTCGCTGCTAACTTCCATAACATTGAAACGAAAAGTAATCTACTGGCCACAATCTTGAATTTTCAGTGAAAAAAAACGGAGGCCAACCTCTTCCCGAGGGTCAACAGGCGCGCCATATCGGTCTGATTTTGCGCTGTTTTCTGCGGGCTCGTATTTGGCGTAGTACTAGTGCAACCATAAACGCATAGACCACCAGGTCCTATTCAATTAAACAACTTGAATCTCCACTCCCCTCGGTTTTTTGTTTCACAATTTTCACGGATCACCGTCACACTGGACTGTAAAAGAGGGACTAATGGGAAAATGCAAGGATTAATACGAAGAACCACAATGGTGAAGGTCTACAATGTTGAAAACGAACTATAATATAACAGAAAAAGTGCTTGGTCAACCACATCTTTACAGAGAAAGAATTTGCCGTAAAAGAGGTACTCTTTACAGGACAGTGTGTCCGGAGAGCCATACACCACACATCAGATCACCACACAGCACGTGTTATTTTGCAGAACTACTGCGTTAATGATTGGGCTGTCATTTCATGCAAGTAAAGGAAACCAGAGACCCCCCCCAAAAAAGGCAAACATGGCGAGTCTTTCATATAACACTGTGAAAGAGTTGGGACATGTAGGCAGGTGTATCAAGTGGGACGTAACTTAAGTTTTTACTAGGTCCACTGCACATGCACTGCATGCTCATGGAGTTACGTGCATACGCGCAACTTCAACTATCGACCAATGGGAGTCTGCAAATTCTGGCTCATCCGCGTGTATGACAAAGTTACTCAGGGTCCGGATAGACGTGGTCCGGGGACTTTCCCATATTGACTCGGGTTCATTTAAGAGAAGCTGTCAGGAGAGCCTTTAATATTGACGACCATTGTTTGTGTGAATGTGTACTTCTGCTTTTGCCACGTGATTTTTGTGTTTTTGATTCGTCTATAATATTTGGATGATTTTTGATCTATTTTACTGTACTTGTCAGGTTAATTCTCATCAGTTGGGACCGCAATGGAAATAAGTTAAATTATTTGAACTTTTTTGCGTCATCCCTACTATTTTTACTTTTGGAAATCGTTGAGTTTGCTTTTCTTTAATTGAGTTTCTGTAATAGGATGTTTTTGGAAATAGCGAATAACTCAACTCAAATCAAATACACTATTTCCCGCTCCGAGCAGGAATACAAGGGGGCGTGTTTTGAAATGAAATGGACAGTCCTTTAGTACTCACGCACCGCATAGGTAGGCAAGTTTATGCGCCTTGAGGGTGCACCCTCGCTAAAAGGCCCTAAATATATCCGTCGAGCTCGTTAATAAAAGTTATACACTGAAACTATTCTACATTAGAGAGTCCTGAGAGCCTTGAATTGAAGAATTGGAGAAATATGGCACTGAACCTCTGGCCCGGACGTTGGGCGTCAAATTATTTGGATGCAATCGGGTCCGAAAATGGCACTACACTATTTGGCCGTTTTGCAGAGGGATGGTGTTTAAAATGGCTACTTTTCTGGGCAGGGACATTTTCTTCATTTTAGGGGCGGTCTGCTTCTGGTGCAAATTTCTCAAAAATTCATTTGTCCACCCCCCGAAAATTGAAAGGAAAATGAAAGGGGAACATGTCGATCATCGTATTTCTCTGCAGCCTGGACACCTGTGTGAGTTGTGAGTACTTTTCAAATAATTGCCAAGTGTGGGGATTTTCATTGCTGTCTGTGGGAATTTACTTGTAGCGGCGCACCCTTGACGCGGAGCACGCTGAGTACGCGCAACGATTCTAGTCTAGAATAATTGTGTGGTTTTTGCGTGCTCGCCGAACGCGTGTTAGAACCCGGTTGGGAAACTTAGTACCCTCGCCTTTCTTTCGCCGCCGAGGGTGCACTTCGGCGCAGGGCGGATAACGCTTCAGTCACTCAGTATTTACACAGCAACATTCTGTGCAGTAAGTTGAATGACTTTGTTATCTCCTTATTCAATTAACATGAACAACAAAAAACACCATCTCTGAGATGGCTGAGTGGTTAAGCTCGCGGTTATCAGATCGTTAGACGGTGGTTCGAATCCCAGCAGTGACTTTTTTATTTTCCCGACGCTTGCTGTCAGTAGCTATAAAGAGACTCCAATTCACCCCGTCAAATACCAGCAGTACCTTAGCCTAACGGGTAAGCTCTGCGGCTGGCACTGTCCGCGAAGTCCAGGTGAGCGCCTTAGTACAGGTTCGAGACGTTATGGCCCACTCGGCGGCCAGGGCTTAGGGGCTTGTCTCGTTTCCTCCCTTGCATGGCCGCTCGAACCCTTTTGGGGGTTAAATGGATGGGCAGGGAGGAAGTGCGATGGGCCGGGAACTCCGAGATCCCAGAAGAGTCCTATATGGAAGCCGGTAACTGCGATTCCTTGCGAATTTCAGGAGTCCGTGCGCCTGAATGCTTGGTCAACACCGCATAACTTTTGCATTTTTCCCCTCACCACAATTTCTTTTCATGTTTCCTGGGCGCAGAAGCCACAAGGCAGTTTTCTAGGTTTGAATAGAGTGAGCAACAGGATTGATGCTGATTTAGTTTCATTCTTTTTTTCAATTTTCCACGGTGAAACTGATCCCGACCGTGTTGGGTCCATTTCTTCTCAGTGATCTCAGTATAAAAGCTGTCCGGCGTATAATGTTTATTATTGGTGATTCAATAGTAAGAGATCCAGGAATGGCACAGTCAGGCGGTACTCGCCTTCCCATTTTATTGAAGGAAATACATTTTCATTCGTTATAACAACAAATTTCGTTCGCCTTCAACCGCAGAGTAATTTGATATTTTTCAAGAAAAATTCTCTCAAAAAAGACGTCCCATATCTTCTTGGGTTACCCCCAAAAGTTGCAACAAATGCGTTGCATCTGCCGCTCCTTTTCTTGTGAAAGGTTGATCCGTCACTTACCCTAGTCAGACAGGTCTGCCCTAAAAATACAAGCAGGAAAATAATGAAATAAACTCGAAAGAAATTAACAATCCCAGTTGCTGGAATTTTCAACCACAAAAACCGACATCGAGATTGCAA